>NC_047676.1:37029838-37160481 GCF_011762505.2 Arvicanthis niloticus | reverse complement strand
CTTGTGCAGATCTTACGTGAGTAGTTATGGACTCTTGACTTACCTGTGAAAAAGGCCCTGTCCCTTTCTAAAAATCCAGTTTCACACTAGTTCCCCACTATCCCTCACACCTACAATTTTTTGCTTCACTTTCTGTGATGCCCTGAAGTCATGGAGAGGAAAGGGTAGGATTCGGATGTCCATTTAGGCTGATCACCCACATAATATCTTATCTCTGAATACCAACCAGTTGTGAGGCTGGGTGCCTTTACTTGCTGCTGAAAATGACTAATCTTAACGTGAGTGCTTTGATTCTATTTTTTTTTTTTTCTATTTTGAGTAAACATTTTATGTTGTTGTCTGCTTATTTATGTTAGTAGTCAGAATGCTAAGTTCAGAAAGTCATAAGTCAATGTTTTAACTGAAGCTATTTTCTATTTATGAAATTATATAGAATTTTTATTACTCTGATAGTAGTTTATGTTAAGTCAGTCTGTCCTCCTTCCTGAAGTTGGTTCCAAATCCTTAAAAGACTGCATTGTGCTCTGGTATCAGGTTATTGGTTGCTATGGTATCAGGTTATCTGGTTGCTATGGTATCAGGTTATCTGCTTCTTAAATGCATCATCAGTCAGTGTTGTTCCATTGAGGGATCTCTATCTGCATTGATCCTTCTTAGTAGTTCCTGTTTCAGTGAGTATGTAAGATAACACAAATGATCATTTTCATAGAAGATTTTCTCACCTCATTAGCAGTATGGCCACAGAGAACAGTAGACAGTGCAGTTCCCCGGTCCACCTTTACCTAGCCCTCATTTATTCCTGACGACTTGTGTGGCAAGCTCTTTTATTGATGAGTCATGTCTCTGGTTAGGAGTTGAGATTCAAATCTGTCTGTTTTATCCCAAAGCCAAATAATTCCATGTGCTCAAGTAAATATCAAAGGCCATACACATAAATTAACTATATATCAAATGCATAGATTTTACATTTTTGAACTCCATTCTGTGTATTGGAAGGATCTCTAGTAGGCTACAAGTTGAATTTATGTGATTAATGAAAATGAGGTTGCATTATTAACCACATTTATTTTTGGAAAAGCAGTGCAAAACTCGAATGATCTGTACAATTCCTTAAAATATCACTCAATGTAAAGTTGGATTCATGCATCAATAGTATTTATTTTTAGCTTAAACAACATTCAACATCTATCTAAATCTTAAACTAAGGATAGATTATGCTGTTTTAACAAGCCTAAGAAAGAATGCTTTACAAAGATCTGTCAGAAACTTAGGCATATAATTTTCCCACTCCCCCCCCCAATAAATAAATAAACAAAGCCCACAGCAGCAACTTAGGTCAACAAGGCCAACTAATGTGAATTAGGTAGAAGATGGAGTATCTTGTGTCATTAAGTTAGAACTGAACATTGTGTAAGATCGTTGTCAAGTCTCAATAATGCATTTGCTGTATATTTTAGGAAATGGGGATCAATTTAAAAAGCACACAGGAACAAGAATTTCTGTCCTTGTTTTCTGAAGTAGCCCCACCGTCCCTTGCAATTGAAAAGCATGTTGCAGCTCAAGGAAAACCTTTCTGTGAAATCTATACGTTTATGAAATATCTTTCTTTTTTTCTGAGTTTATTGATGAAACTCTTTAGTAGATAGTGTGATCTCACCTGTAAATAACCAGTAAATAACCCATGTTTCATCTGTTGGGAGGTCGTAACTTGACACTGGAGTGTAGTCAGGCAAATAATATCATTGGTAGGCGAAGAATTAGAGAGCATATCAGTTAAGAAAGACCCAGTGGTTTACGCTCAGGTTGAACTGCTTTACACCTAAATTTGAGCTCATTTTTATACAAGCTAGAAAGTGAGCAGATGATCACAAGTGAAAACCCAGAAATGAGCTTGGTAAATTATACATTGGTGCACAGCTGCTCAGCCACTGGCGTGACATCAATACCAGTTGACAATGTCACCTGTGTGTAAAGCCAAGGACAACCAAATAATTTATTGGCCAATTAGTGTCAAATATACAGTAGATCACTTTTCTTTAAATTTACAAAGCAACAACTAACTCTCAGTAATCAGAAACAAACCAAATTTGAAACTTACTTTTGATGGTACCGTAATTGTATGTATTCAGTCAATCATTATAGAAAAGAACTAATACCTAGAACCTAGGTATTTAAACATAACAAATTAAAAGAGACAATATATATGTGTATATATTAGATAAGATAATACAGCTAACTAGTTTACTTGTTGGGGCTGAGCAGCTCAGTTGTCCTTTAGATGAAGTTGAGAATTTGACACCTAAGTTGTAATACAAAATCTTTTAATGAAAAATTCCACTGAAACAAGCATATACCAGTTAGTCAAATGAGGAGTAGACTGGGTTCAGAATGGCTATTTCTAAACTGTATAGATGGAGATTTACATAAAAGTCACCCTTTGAATAAATCTGCAGTTCAAAAATAGCAGTAAATATTTGTTTCCCAAAAGGATCTGAACCTGAAATGTTAACCTGAAACGCTATTTCTATTTTAGAAAAAGTAATTATGAAAAGCAGACGTTCTTCCTCTTACGATATCGACTTATAATTGTTTAGGATTTGATTATCAACGGTGTGAAAGGTGAAAGTCCTCATTCTCCAGCCTTCTCATCTTGTGACTCATTAGCACCTGTCCCAGGAAGAGAAAAAGAGCCAGGGAAAGGGATGAAGCTCCAGGCAGTGTTTCCGCTTGTTACTAATGATCTGAAGGGGAGAAGAGGACAGCAGAAACAAGGTTTCCGGTCTAACCCCATGTGACTCACTGCAGAAGACAGAAAGCAGAGTGGTGCCTCACACATCCTTCATTAAGGGCAGTATGTATGAGCTTGTTAAAGAAAATGATCGGTTATCTTCTGAACTTGCTAATGACAGAAACACAATACCCTGTGATTTACAGTATGACGTTAGCTGCCACTTCTGATTATTTATGGTATTGCTATGATACTTTCAAGGATGAAGCTGAAACCAACAGCCTTTCTATTGCAAAGCATAAAAAAAAAAAGAAAGGAGAGAGAGAGAGAGTGTGTGAGAGAGACACAGAGAGAGAGAGAGAGAGAGAGAGAGAGAGAGAGAGAGAGAGAGAGAGAGAGAGACAGAGACAGAGACAGAGACAGAGACAGAGACAGAGACAGAGAGAATGATGTTCAGATAGAATTCTTTTTTCAGGTTCACATTCCTGGAAAATATCAGACCGAGAATGAGTTTTATGACGTTGCTGTAATCACTGCATTTAGTTTAAATACAGTTTTAAGTGGGAAATGAATGGACTGGCTGATTAGTTTCCAGAGGAAAGTTTTGTAATAACTGATTCCAAGAAGTGCAATACAGTCTTCTAGTGTGTCCACCTTGATTCCTGCTTACAGGTCAAAAGACATTATTATTATTGTTGTTGTTGTTATGGAATATTTTGGCTTACTAATTTAGCTTTTCTTTTAAGGTGAAAATACATTATAGAACCTTCCATGGGAAGTTAAGCTTCCTCTCATCAATCATCCTTCTCTAAATTACTTAGAGAGTAGAGTACCTAATACTATTCTGTGTATTTCTGAGCATGCTCATCCCAAGCAGGTTTGCAGGGCATTCAAACAGCAAATCACTTAAACAACAAATTACTAATTTTGATGTCTCAGGTCAGGGGTGCTAAAGTTTTGAGTAAGGAACTACCATTCCCTCTCCCCTGGGCTATCTTTAGGAGTGGATTTTTTATTTCCTAGTGAATGGAAATTAATATTAAAATTTATGAGATTTACCTCCCCTCCCAACTCTCACTCTCTCTCTGTCTCTCTCTGTGTGTGTTTTCTTGTGGAAGCCCAAAGACAACCCTAGGTGTTTTGTTTTGTTTATTAAGCTGCAATCTTTCTTCTTATTTATTTATTTATTTATTTATTTATTTATTTATTTATTTTTGTCCCAGGATCTTTCAGTAGGAGCTGGGGTCACCCTGGCACTGGGATGACAAATGGGCATCACCACACATGTTTTTGTTCTTTCTTGTTTATTTTGGTAAGAACTCTGGAGACTGAACTCAGGTCATGAACTTACATAGCAAATACTTCATTAGCCTTCACCTGTGCTCTTAGGGACTGGCGGTCCCCTTTAAGACAACCTTCAAAGTGAAAATGAAATTGTGATCTCCACAAGTAAGTCACACGCTTACAGCCATCGGCTACTAAACCATCATAATATACCTGTCTCTTATTTGGATTAAAGCAGTCACGTTTCCCCTGGCTATCTTCTCCTACTAACACCTACATAAATTCAGAGAAGTAGAATGTATTTCAAGTTCAGTTTTTGTTATGAGTTAGACTTAGTTTGTTAAAGTACATCAAGGAATGCTTGGCCTACTCATGCTAACTTACATTAGCACAGTCCCCTTGAGCATAAGATGAACTTGAGGTGAGCAAGCAGAAGCGCTAAGGTTGAATAACTTCGATGATAATCCTTTACTGACACATTTGGATGTTGGTAATTGGGATAAATGCTTAACAGAGGGAGATGGTCTTAGTCCAAAAAGAAAGATACATGATATATGGACTATGCCTTTGTTTGCCATCAACAGAAAAATGATTTTTTAATTATAAACTAAAGCTCCTTTCCTCTGCAACTTTAGTTGAAGGAACTAAAATGTTTCTTAAAAAATAGTTCTTCTATTAACACAAAGAAGTCTACTTTACAAAGCTGCTAAGGACACACAAAGTTGTCAACATCCTGAAAGGTTTGCTGCTGCAATTATCAAATCTCTGCTCTGATTTTCCAAAACCTAGTTGTTATAATGACACTTACTTCCAGTTTCTGCTTGGAATCAAATGATGTTCCTTTGATCTTTGTCTTACAGGTTCATGTGGTGAGTGAGGTCAGGGTCTGGGTTGTATTTGCTTCAGTCTTGAGTTGAATACCTGTTGAATAAAAGAATGACCAAAAGTTCAGCATGAAGGAGACAACAATGTTTGTGTGTTACTACCTCAGAATCAGCCTGCCCTGACAACTGGAGCTAGGAAGCTGGGCTATAAGAAGGACAGCTAAAAGGAGCATGCTCAGTCTGGACCTCGGGCCCTTGAACATATTTAGCATATGTTTTTTTTCTCCTTTTTTTTTAATTTGATATTTTCTTTATTTACATTTCAAATGTTATCCCCTTTCCCAGTCCCATCCTCAAAACCCCTATTGCATTCTCCCTCTCCTGCTTCTATTATGGTGACCCTCCACCCACCCACTCCCACCTCCCTGCCCTCAAATTCCTCTACACTGGGGCATTAAGCCTTCATAGGACCAAGGGCCTCCCCTCTTACTGAGGCCAGATAAAGCCATGCCTGTGAATTGTATCTTGGGTATTCCAAACATTTGGGCTAATATCTGCTTGTCAGTGAGCACATACCATGTGTGTTCTTTTGTGATTGGGTTACCTCAGTTAGGATGATATTTTCTAGTTCTATCCATTTGCCTAAGAATTTCATGATTTCATTGTTTTTAATAGCTGAGTAATACTCCATTGGGTAAATGTACTGTATGTGACCATAAATGTGTTGGGTTCATTTCTGGGTCTTCAATTCTATTCCATCGATCTACCTGCCTGTCTCTGTACCAATGCCATGCAGGTTTTAATCACTACTACTCTATAATACAGCTTGAGGTCCGGATGGTGATTCCCCTAGTAGTTCTTCTATTGTTGAGAATAGTTTTTGCTATCCTGGGTTTTTGTTATTTCAAATGAATTTGAGAATTGCTCTTTCTAACTCTATGAAGAATTGACTTGGGATTTTGCATGGATTGGAAGGATTAATATAGTAAAAATGGCAATCTTGCTGAAAGCAATCTACAGATTCAATGCAATCCCTATATTTAGCATATGTACAGCTTGGTCTTCATGTGGGTCCCCCAACATCTGGAGTGGCAGATGTCCCAAAGCTGTTGCCTGTCTGTGAAATCTGTTTCCCTAACTGCAGTGCTTTTTCTGGCCTCAGTGGGAGAGGATGAACCTAGCCCTGCGGAGACTTACTGTGCCAGGGTAGGGGCATACTAGGGGCGGGACTTCATCCTCTCAGAGGAGAAGAGGAGGAGAAATGGGATGAGGGACTGTGAGGGGTTGATTTGGAGAGGAGAGGCAGTGTGTTAAATGAATTAATAAATTAAATAATGGAGAAAAGAAAGATCAGGGAAAACATTATAGACATAAAGTAAAAAATGAATAGTGGATTTAGAAATTAAGAGACAGAAGTGTTGTCGAATAAAATGTAGTATGAGAATCAAGGATTGTGTGGCAGGAAAAAAGACTGATAGATGGGATGCAGATAGACCCTTCTGAAAGGGAGGAAAGGGAGGAAAGGGAGGAAAGGGAGGAAAGGGAGGAAAGGGAGGAAAGGGAGGAAAGGGAGGAAAGGGAGGAAAGGGAGGAAAGGGAGGAAAGGGAGGAAAGGGAGGAAAGGGAGGAAAGGGAGGAAAGGGAGGAAAGGGAGGAAAGGGAGGAAAGGGAGAAAAGGGAGGATGAAGCCATCAATGGAGTTATTTAGAAAAGATATTTATAGATTTAAGCCAAAAGAGCTTACAGACACTGTTTAAAGATATAAAGAAGGACAGAGATAACAGAGTGAATAAAGTCCTTAGGAATTTCATGATGAGAAGTCCTCTGGTATTGAGACATGTGGAAAAAAACCATTTTGGCCCATGTTCAATATAATTTAAAGACCTGTTCTTTTCATTCTTATCATAGGATTCTAGGATCTGTCAACACTAGAAGCTATGGACTTCTGATACTGCAAGGGCTACTAGTGTGACTCAAAATGTGAGTTTAGTGTACTTGTGGTATCAAGCAGGCTAGTAATGTCCTCGTTCCTGACAGGTTGCTTGGTCAAGAGCATAAGAAGAACAGGTCTTTAACAAGGTAAATAAAGTGAAGTCATTAAGGTGGACCCTAATCCATTATCATGTGTAGGTATCCTTTCAAAAAGAAAAAATATGGACATAGACACACAGAGAAGAATCCCATTTAAGAGGAAAGGAGAGGATAGTCATCTATAAGCCAAGAGAGAACTGGAACAGAGATCTTCTCAGTTCACAGATGAAGCATACCCCACTGATGGTCTGATTTCAGACTTGGAGCCTATATAACTGTGGGAAATAAATGTCTGCCTCTAATAAGATGAAAAGAAAGAAAGATGAAAGATAGGGAAGAGAGAAGGGAAAGAGAAATTATATAGACAGATAGATCTATATCTGAAAATAAAGAAATTTAGGCTTTCTGAGTCATTGAGAATTTGAGATTGAAGACTGAAATCAGTTGATCAAATCTGATCAATTGTAGTCATGAAAATTAAATTTAAATGATTTAAGAGGACAAGGAAGAAAATACTATATATTTTTTTGATCATGAACTAACTACTTTCATTTAATGAGATTTTTCCATATATCTGAAATTACATATATATGAAATATATATGAAATATATATATATATTTGAAATTACAACCCTCAGAATAACATGGGATCATAAGAATGATTTTGGTAAATTGTACATACATTCAGTTATGCTCAGTTTTTTTCTGTTTAAACACTAAACTATTTAACCCTACATTCGTCGTCTTACAATTCAGAAAAACTGGTGGTATCTTTCCATTGCATTTACATTTCACAGTAAGAAGGCATCGGTCTACTTTGTGTTACTTTTGATTGAAGGATAGAATACAAACTATGAGAAGCTTCTTTATAATACCATGAAGATTATTTACCCTGCAAAACTTTCCAGTGCTCTAATTTGAAAGCACAAAAGAGTAAAATATATGACAAAATATTGCAATGATTTAATTTAGTTTCAATTGCTCTGAAAGTGAAAACTGTCTATTATTCTCTTTAACTCTCCAACATGAATTATTGATTATTTTGTTCCCAGTGGGTACTGTTTAGAAAAGTCAATTGTTCTGCTTGTCCCCAGATAGCCCAATGTTGTCCTTATGATTGTTCTGACTTCACCTGTTCAGGCCCTTATATCGTCTGCCTTTCTTTTCTTGACTTATTTTTTGTTTTTTTTTTATGTGTGTAAATGTGACTGCAAAAAACATCAATATGGTCTGACCTGTCATCTTTATTGATAGCATGGGAAGACTACTTTATAGATGACTCAATACATCATTTTATCCCATATTTGTCATTGCTTCGGTACCTCGTTTTTGGCTTGATGATTTTTAAGGCTTGTCACGCCATGGCATATTTTCTATTACTGAAGTTTTGGAAAACACAAATTGTCCATCATCTTTGATTTAAAGTAGGGGTTACAGGACACAGAAAATAGCCTCTTTTCTTTCTGGGAACACAGAATAATAAAGCACTGGAATTTTAATTAAAACGATAGGAGAACAGCTGTGAGTCCCTGTTCCGGAGGGCTTCCCATGAAGATCTCCAGTCCAGCCAGGTGGGTGTGTACGTGTGTGTGTGTGTGTGTGTGTGTGTGTGTGTGGTGTGTGTGTGTTCAGGCCAAGGGGATAGAGTGCGAGCATGGAGGGGGAATTGCCTCTGCTGTCTCCATTGCCTCTGTTGCTGCCTCTACCCGAACCTCCACATCTCCACATCTCCGCTGTTGCCTCTCAGTTACTCCCAGGTGCTGCACCTGTCTCTGTGCTGAGCCCATCCAGGCTAGGCCAGTGAGAATCCATGTAGGGGAGGGTCCAAGGTGATTCGGGAGAGTAGATCTCTTCCTGAGTGTTACAGCTCTTGCTACAGAAACTCTTGGACCACGGGATGATTCTTGCACACCTTTACTTCTCTCGAATAGGGTTCTTATATACAGTTTTGGGGTGGGTTAGGGTCTAACAACAGATAACTCTTATTGGCTTGGTCTAAGAGCTTGGAGATACCTCATCTACATGTGGGAGAGCCTGATGTAAGTGATGGCCATAGATCTCTCTATGAGAGGGGATGTGGAGGGCTGAAGCTAAGTGAAAGGAACCCCGGGGTCCAGGAGCAAGGCCGAAGATGTACTGTCCTATTTGGGTCTGGGGTTCAAGGCCTGTGCTTGATCAGACACCCAGCTGCCTTTCACAACCCACTGCCGCACAAACAGCTACCACATAAAGCAAACCTGACCTCTAGTATGAGTCCTGTGACACTAATGACTGGGAATACCCAATCCCTGCCTATGTCTAGTCACAGAACACCTATGGAAGCAGCATAGGCTTATCATTGTGCATTATTTTTACATGGTGAAATCTTCAAAATATTTTTTAAGTAACTAGGAACAATAGAATGTTTAGCTGACTCTCACCCCTACACACAATTTGGACCCATGTCTGTCTTCCATCTATAAATGCAAAACTGTCAGTACTATGTTTATGAGACCTTAAAACATCTAGGTTATACTTGATGCATCCTTTGCAAAGAAATCACATTAAACCATCTATCAGAGAATGCCAGTATAATAGGGGAGTGATATTTGTTTGAGGCAAACTATGGAAAATCAAAAACCTCTTGCCCTTTGTTTTATTCTCTAAGTGAGCAGATTACACATCAGTTTACAGACAGGGAAATGAACTTAATTCTTGTTAGATATGAGATGTTATGATAGGTGCTGCTAAAATGGTGAAAGAAAAAGGAAAACATGTCAAGGATAGCATAAAGCTTCTCACATAGATTAGTAGAAATGGCTAGAAAGTCTGAGGAATGTGAAATGAGTTAAAGGGTGAAAAAGCACATAAGTGGTTCATGGAAGAGATGCACATGAATATGTACAGGGAATGAAGGGTGAGAGACAGTGTGTGCAAATCAAGTGAAAAGATGATGGTTCTGTTTCAGAAATATGGCGCTGCATCTGGTCTGAAGGGTGGGGTCATGTTGCAGAGGAGCCAGAGATGGGAGAGAGAGAGAGAGAGAGAGAGAGAGAGAGAGAGAGAGAGAGAGAGAGAGAGAGAGAGAGAGAGAGAGCGCTTTGAGGACAGGATTCAGAAGAAAACCTTGAATTCCAAGCTATAAAACTGAGTAGGATCCAATGATATGAAGAAAGTGTGGTTTGTTTATTTGCCCATTTTTTTCTGTTCTGAGCTTCTTGCCCAAACACACAAAAGCTAAAGCACAGAGGCTTTACTGAGAAAAGTGCTTGGAATATAAGCTTGAGACCCTGAGTTTAGATGCCAAAACCTACAGAAAAGCCTAGCATATAGAGAATGTATAGCCCCTGCAGTGTGTGAGTGTGTGTCCTTCCATGTTTGTATACCTGGTTGATCCCTTAATCTCAAAGCTCATTAGCCAAACAGTCTAGCTGAATAGATGATCTTTAGTTTAATAAGAGATGTTAAAAATAAAGTTGGAAATGAAGTTGAAAAAGATATCTAATATCAATCTTTGGCTTCCACACCTACCAATATGAGGCAAGTACAGCTGTACACAGCTGTACACACACACACACACACACACACACACACACACACACACACACACACACACACACACATCTTTTGCTACCAGCTATTTGGTGCTATTTTCCAGCAAACTTATCTCTCTGGAAATTTCCTCAGCTAGAGCACCAAGCCTGGTTCGTTATTGGCTTTTCAAAGTCTTCCTTTGAATGGCTGGATACCAAAGATTGATCCATCTCCCTCTTGTTTAATTTCTCACAATGACATTTCCTCTTTTTCTAATCCCCTTTGCCTGCTTGGCAAACTCCACCTGGTACCCATTGGTAAGCCTTTCTGAAAAAAAAATTCAGCATTGCCTAAGAAAACTAAAGACACAAGCATTGAAACAAACCCATCTCTATAGATTACGAAAGCACAACAGTTTTCAAGAGTACACTTTTTTTTTTTGTATTTGGAAAATTTCATGGATGTACACAATGTATTTTGATCATATCCATTCCCCGTCCCTACTTCCATGTCCTGACATGAAATTTCAGAACTGTTTTTTTTTTAACCTCTGCATTTCTTTGGCAGTTGTCTTCGCAAATTAAAGACCGTTGTAGCTTTGTAGCGGTTGATAGATTAATCATAAGATCAGATTCAGTTCCTTAAGAGTCACTCTCATTTTTATTTTTAGCTTATTGCTCCTTCTTATAGATTTAAATTAATAGAATTCTGTGTCAATTCATTGAACTAACTAAAGGGATGCTAAACTTATTCATCATTGTGCAACTTGCACAAATATGGCCTGTCCTACAGTATCTTTTTTTTTTTTTTTTTTTTTTGGTCATGTATGACAAATAATACCTAAATAATAATATCAATGTAAAAGCCTTTAAAAAAAAAAAGACTTACTGGAAAGTATCAATTTAGAAAAAACTTATAAATTTTCCACAAAATTTATTGATACATCAGTCATAAGTACTTGTTCTCATAAACCAAGATGCATATTTTCCCATAAACGGAACTTCATTCTGACTACTGTTTTGGTCCATAGTAGTTGTTCTGTGTTATAGTAGAGTGAACTATTGTGGCAGATAAATGAAAGAGAAGAAACAAGACAGAGAATGGCAAAGCAGAAGACAAGAAGAATTAATAGATGGTTGACCAGAACAAAGAACAACATAAAACATACTTAAGAACTGGAAGTGGGACTGTAGGAATGGCTTAAAGGTTTGAAACCTCAAAATGGCTGCCTTTCCAGAGGACCCAGGTTCAATTCCCAATATCCATACGATTGCAACAATCTTCTTTAACTCCAGTTCCTCTTCTGGCCTCCACAGGCTGTCAGTGCATGTGTGTGGTGCACAGACACACAGTCAGACCAACAGCTGTACACATAAAAATAAATTAAAAAAAAATCTTAAATGAAAAGTGATTAGGAGTGATAAAATGAAGAGAAGTGTCAATGAATATAATATAAATATAAACAGTGAATTAATACAACAGCTGTATTTCTTTACCTTATGCTAGTCCTCAATAACTGCACAGAGAATCCAAGATTTATATAACACTGCACCTCAATAGCTGAACAGTTCAATGATCTATCCTTAACTTCTATGCTAATCTGCCTACCTCCCAGCCCCACCCCATGATACTTATTATTATTGATCTGGCTCTTCCGACTCCCCCCTTTTTTCTTTTCTTTTATTGGATATTTTTTTTTCCAAATTTCATTTCAAATGTTATCCCCTTTCCTGGTTTCCCCTCCGGAAACTACCTATCCCATCCCCCCTAGCACTGCTTCTATGAGGGTGTTCTTAGTATATATTCCATTACAATGCAGAATCGGGATTGAGACAAGTTATAGGGCAGAGAAATCAGCATTTGAATAATCCAAGGGTAAACCTTACACAGCATACAAAACAGGCCTACAGAAAGTGTGCAGTGAAGCTCATGGCGCATGTCCGGATATGAGGGAATCCCACTTTCCAAAACAAATCCTTTTTTTCTTTTCCCTATTGAGACTAAGTCTCGAAGTCTCACTAGGTATCCTGGTCTGGCCTGGAACTCACTGTGGAGACCAAGTTGGTCTTGACTCAGAGATCTCCATTCTTCTGCCTCCTGAGTACTAGGATTAAAGCACAAACTACCATGCCTGGATTAATGATAACTTTTTTACTGTCCTTTGTCTACTGGGTTGATTGCTTCGTTTGGTCTCATATTTTTCTGAATTTTGTTAGTAGAAACAGCACTCATCAATTGTGCAGAGGGCTTTTTATATTTTGCTGTTCTTGATCTACTTTATAAAAATGCCTTGAATCACAATTTAAATGTAATGGCTAGCGATCAGATTATGAGGCTGTGGTTTGGTTTTATTTTTGGCCAAGCAGCATCCAGGTAGTCTAAGCATGATCTGCAGATTTGTTCAAACTAGCTTTTAAGTAAATTGTCAATCATATTTTTAACTCTAAAAATTCGTATAGGTCATAAGAAACATTATTTTTAAAATATATGTTTTCATAGATTCTGTATTAAAGAAATAAAGAATTGCATAATCATAAGCACTGGAGACAATCTGGTGACCCAAGATCAACTTCTGGGATTCACATTGTGTAAACAACCAACTGACTTTCACTAGTTGTCTGATGGCCCCCACATTCCTGCCTCGATACATAATTAGATTATTATTGTTGTTATTATTTTTAAAGTCTCAGTCTAAACTCATGGATTGTAAATTAGAATCAAAGGCACCCAGTTTGACAGTTAAATTCACAAATTTCATAAACAGGTAACTGTTATGTGAATCCTGGCTCATAATATGTTCTAGCCATTAGATATTTATAAATAGTTCAGCTCATGCAATCAGACTTTCTTTTTGATGAGAAAGAATGAACAGAGTTTCCCCTTCAGAAATGTTGAGGGAACAAGTATGTAATATTCAATGTAAATTTATACTCATGTTTTGGCGACATCCATGATCTTAGCTTTTTCCCATGTGGCTTCAGTCTCCAAGCTGGGCATGTCCTTGTGCCTTGCTTCATACAGCTCTGTTCTCCTTGGATGCTCAGTTTACAACAACATCTTCACTCCTTATATTTATCTCTTTGGTCATAATTATTATTTTTTCTTACCCTGATAATAGTGACACATGTTTGTCTGTCCCTCTCCTGGAATATGCAGACTTCATCTATCTTCTTTAGCCTGCTATTTCTGAAATACAGATATTCCAACACTTATTAAATGACTAAAAATTTAAATTATAAACCTAACACCTTCGGTGTAGGAAATTACCACTAACTTGAAGCACTAAGGCTCAGCTTTAACATGAGAAGTGCACATTCTTTTATTAAGTTTGTGTTTAAAAATACATAAGATAATGACTGGAGAGATGGTTCACTGGTTAAGAGTGTGCACTGCTCTGGTAGAGCAACCAAGTTCAGTTCCCAGGATCCATGTGGGGTGGCTCTCAGCTGTCTATAATTCCAGCTCCAGCAGATTCAATGTCCTTTTCTGGCCTCTGTGATCACTACAGTCAAATAATAGGCTACCTCTTGAACATATATACACATAATTGTAAAAAATTAGATAAACTTTAGTACAATCTTGAGTTAAGTTACATATTATTTTTATGAATAATTCTCAATATCATTTTCAGATTATACTTTTGGTACATACTTAGCTTGCCAGTATTAGATGATTTTAAGAAAAATTGAAATTTCTTGATTGTTAAAATTCTATTACTATATGCTTTTGCAAAGCATTAACTGCAAAATAAAAATGAAAAACTTCTTAATATTTTAAAAGTATGTAAAGGCATGGTGTAAAAATGTTTTTTTTTTCAGCTTTTGAAAGTTGTATTTTAAAAATACAAACCAGAGTAAATAGTTTTCATTTTCTACATGTTTGAATTACTTATTTTCTAAGCTTAGAATAAAGAATGGTAAAGATATTTCTTTCTGCCACATATTAAAACAAATTACAGTAAGGTTTATTAAAAACTACTGAAGTAGTGTGTTATTTGTTGAAGGGGTTGTTAATCCTAATTAAATTTTCCAATTTCTATTGGTTATATTTGTTTTCCTAAGAATTTACACACACACAGACACACAGACACACATATACACACACACACACACACACACACAAACACACCATACACACACACACACACACACGCACACACAGAGGGTGGAGAAGGAAGGGAGGGAGAGGACCAGAGGGAGGGGAGGAGATATGGAGATGCACAGAGAAAGACAGAGATATTAAGGCTAAGTAATGGCATTAAACAAGGGCACCCCTTCAGCTGAGTGTTGAGAGTCTGAGCAAATCTCGATTGCAAGCAGAAGTAGACTGAAGGCAGTGTTTGCAGAATTCTTGGCAAATGTGATAAATAGAAGTCCATGACTATCAGTAGGGTTCACAGTCAAGGGATTCGAAACCTCATAGGAAGAACAACAATATCAACTAGCTAGAACCCCTGGAGCTCCCAAGGACTAAACCACCAATGGAAGAGCACACATGGAGGGACCCATGGCTCCAGCTGCATATGTATCAGAGCTGCCTTATCTAGCATCAACCGGAGGGGATACCCTTGATCCTGTTAAGGCTTGATGGTCCAGCATAGGGGAATGTTAGGGTGGTGGAGCAGGAGAGGATGAGTGGTTGGGGGAGCAACCTCATAGAAGCAGAGGGGAGGAAGAATGGAATGAGGGAGGTTGCGGAGGGGAAACTGGGAAGGGGGATAACATTTGGAATGTAAATAAATAAAGTAACCAATTAAAAAAAAGGAGTCAGTAGTAAACAAGAATTAGATGATTATCAGGTGGACAGTTATGGAATCTATAACAGCAACAGACAATCTCTGCACGAAACAGACCCAAGCTGGTGCCAAGACAGGCTCAGTTTCCAGACCTTGGTGTGAGATAGGGATCTGTAGACAAGGACACAGGAATGAATAAAAGTCTGGAGAGCTCCGTTGCTCTGAGGACTTCTAAGCACAGACTACTTTCCTATTTGCTTTATCAAAGCTGCTTCTTTCTTTCCTACCTATCCATATGAAATGGTTCTATTATTCTAATACATTTTAAGATGAAGTAACTGATACACAGATATCTTCAGTAATTGATTTAAGGTACAAAAGTAAACAAAAACATCTTTATTTTACTTAGAAAGCCTGGACTTAAAATGGACGTTTTCAGTCAATTCTCTTTATTGTTTCAACAACCACAAAAACAAGACAAACGCAACCGTTATAGGGACCGTAGAAAAGTTCCCATATCGAATACTTCACAAACATAAACCTATTGTGTTACAACATCACCCAACTTTCAATAAGCAGAGGAAGAAGCAAGACTCAGAGAGGAGATATCTGTCTTAACAGAAGGAACAAACAAACAAACAAACGAAACAAAACGAAAAAACATCCTCCAGAATGAGGTGGCCATGCTGCTTGGACCCAGGGGCATTGTCATGGGGAGTGTTCCCATGGGCATGGAGGTGACTCTCCTGCACTAGCACCAAGGTAAAGTGGATGTGACAAGAGCCTTTAGCTTTTCTGGACATAGAATTAAACATTACTGAAGATGCTGAAACACAAGCTTGTGTTTATGTACATTGTATCAGCGTTGTTTTCATTAATGTTAATTGTATCAAGGGAAAAATTCCCCATTAAGAAAAAGTTTGGCTCTTTCAGCAACAGACAGCTGCAAGAGTCAGATGCAGATACACTCAACCATTGGACAGAAGCTGGTGACCCCTGTAGTTGAATTAGGAAAAGTTGGAAGAAGCTGAGGAAGAGGGCAGACTCATAGGAAGACCAGCAGTCTCAACTAACCTGGATTCCCGAGATCTCTCAGACATTTGGTCACCCACCAAGTAGCATACACCAGATGATATGAGGCCCTGACATATATACAGCAGAGGACTGCCAGGTCTGGCCTCAATGAGAGAAGATGCACCTAACCCTAGAGAGACTTGAGGCCCTAGGGAGTAAGGAGGTCTGTTGGGGTGTAGTGGGGGTGGGGACATCCTCTTGGAGATAGGGGTGAAGGAGGAGGTATGGGATGAGGAACAGTCAGAGGGTGGATAGGGCAGGGATAAAGACTAGACCGTAAAAAATGAGTAAAAAATAATAAAAATGTAAAAAAGAATATATCTAATAAAAAAACAACACAACAAAACAAAAACATAACAAAACTAAAGTATGACATTTTAAAGCAAAAAAAAAAAAAAAAACAGAAAAAGCTTGAAACAAGTATTCATTGATTCATTTAAATATAAGGTCATTGTATGTTAGTACACATGTTTTGTGAAGCAAACTAATATTACTTGTAGAAAACAGAAGAATGGTGCGGACAGTGATATGCTTTTATCCTTATGCATCTAAGTGCCCTCAGTCTTAGAAAGAGAATAAAGAATCATAGCTACAGTTGCATTCAACTTGTGTATTATTGTGGTTGATATGGAGTTAACAACCAGGCACACCCAGGATGGTTGTTGCAAATGAAGTATTTGGCTGCCTTTGCATACATTGTACATACTTATTGAATCCAATAACCAACTCGATAAGTGATAATTTCTTGAAGGTTAGTTGTAGCATGGGATATGAAACCTTCTTATTTTCTGGGTATATACCCAGAAAATGCCTCAACAAATAACAAAGACATATGCTCCACTATGTTCATAGCAGCCCTATTTATAATAGCCAGAAGCTGGAAAGAACCCAGATGCCCTTCAACAGAGGAATGGATACAAAAAATGTGGTACATTTACACAATGGAATATTACTCAGCTATTAAAAATAATGAATTCGAGAAATTCTTAGGTAAATGGATGGATCTAGAAAATATCATCCTGAGTGAGGTAACCCAATCACAAAAGAACACACATGGTATTTACTCACTGATAAGCGGAGATTAGCCCAAAAGTTTGAAACAACAAAGATTCAACTACCAGAAGACACGAAGCTCATGAAGAAGAAAGAACAAGTGAGGATGCCTAGGTCTTTCTTAGAAGGAGTAACTAAATAACCAAGGGAGCAAATATGGAGACAAAGTGTGGGTCAGAATCATAAGGGGGGGTTGTAGGGAGACCATTGTGTCTGGGTATTCATTCCATAGGCAGTCACCAAAAATAGACGCTGATAGGGATGTCAGGATGGGAAAGCTGACAGCAGCCTGATAAGGCTGTCTCCTTAGAGGTCTCTCAGAGTCGGACATACCCAGAGACAGATACCCACAGCTATCCATTAATCTGATCAAAGTTCCCAATGGAGGAGTTAGAGAGTAAATTGAGGGAACCGTGAACCATACGGGCTGGTGGCCCTGTGAGGAGAGCAAGAATACCAACCAGCCAGAGCTCCCCAGGGTCTAAACCACCAGCCCAGGTGCACATAGGGAGAGACACATGACTCCAGCTGTATATGTAGGGGAGGATGGCCCTGTTGGGCATAGGTGGGAGACAAGATCATTGGTACCCTGAAGGCTGAGCACTGAGGGGGGGGGAATCTGAGGGTGGGGAGGGAGGCTGGGGGTAGGTGGGTAACACCTTCATAGAGGCAGGAGGAGGGGGGATGGGATAAGGGGTTCCTGGGTGGTGGGGGAAATATGGTAAGGGGATAAAATTTGAAATGTAAATATTATATCCAATAAAAGAGGGGAAAAATAGAAAAGCGGTTAGAACCAACATTCTTAATAAAATGTCAGCCCTCTTTAAAAAAAAAAACTATCTTGATACTAAAATTTGTTTTGAGAATTGTATATTGCAGAATGATCAGCCTTGGTGTATCTACTCAACAAGCAAGCTGGGCAGACCTGCTCAAACCTCTGAGGTCCGTGAATTCCATCTGGAGGCAGTGAAGACACAGCATCAGAGGATTGTCAACTTGCTCTCCCCCCCCACTCCTCTTCTAATATCTCAACGCCCATAATCAGCTTGAAGAAGCTAATGATGAGTCAGCGCCCCTATTCCCTGGGCATGGGGACTAAGGTGGTAAATGTTGGGCTGTCTCCCTAGGGAAAAGTAGTGGTTTTGTCGGAATAGAGAGGATTAGCTAGGGTTTATTGCATAGCCATAACCTATTAGTAGAAATCTGTATAATTAATATCAAGATGAAGATATAAATTCTTAAATGGCACCAATTTACTTTGTTTACAAATTTTAAGGTTTTCATTGGCATGAGCTTCTTAGTGATATAAGAGTGAGATGAATATTGTTACTCTCATAGGCATTGTACCAGTATAACACACTTAGGAATACAAAGCTTAGACCCAGTCCTTCTTTAACTTTTTTAACTGATTTGAGATGGTCAGCCTGTGAGTTAAGGGACTATAGCAAATTCATGACTTGGAGTTTATTATAAGGGTGTTCTCTATGTTTTATTTAGAAATAGCTGAGTGGAGTTAACAGGCAACAGTCCAGATTACCTTACATGGATAGCTGGTTTTCAAAACATCAGAAATCCTTAGAATTGACATGACAAACATTTCAGTATTAATGTTCATTTTCATTAGAGACCTGTCTGCTCCGGACAGCTTCCTATGTTAAATTCTAAGAAGAAATTGAGCATCCTTGGAGTTACTCCAGTTGTGGTGAGACAGCCACTAGGCAAGAATTGCCACTTTCCTTCTACAGACAAATTACTGTCCAGAAAAGGACACACTTGCAGAATAGTCGACTGATTATATCTGCCTAGACAGAGTAATCAGCCCTTAATAATTCTGCAGCACTAAGGTCTGTCAGATGATCCTGGGCCAGAAGGCAGAAGAACAGATGCTCCAACGTTTTGAAGTAGAGCGAGTGTCCAGGTGTTCAGAGGTCTCTATAAATTGGCTAAGTTTTAGAAGCTATGCTTTGTGCTTCCCACAATTATAGTCAACTCAGTCATTCTGGATTTCTGATGGGGTTGAAAACTTATAGCTATTTACTTTGAGAGAAAAGATCTGAGTGTATGGTCATCAGCTGACATTCATCCTAAAGCCAAGGAAAAAGCCAGGTTCAGAACTAAGTGTTTTAGTTAGGATAGATGACAGAGGTGCTGGTTAGTCAACAAAAGGATGGACTGGGTATTAGGACTATCTTGTACCTCACTGGTACAAATAGGCATAATTATGCTCTAATTGTATTTTGAGAGAAAAGTTTCCTTTTAACAGGAAGGGTGATGTGTAAGAGGAGCTAAGGTGGGAGGAGTACTGAGAGGAAGAAAAGGAGTAAGAAGAGGAGAAGAAGAAGGAGAGGAGAAGCTAGGTGATGAAAGAGAGATAGAGGGGGGAGACAGGGAAGCAGATGTTCATTTATCTCCACCAGTCAAAGATAGTTGATATATCTAGGTTGGGTAGTGGGTTACACCTCTGATTGAACAATACCAAACTTACAAAGCCTATGATTAACATTTCTTAAAAAAATGTATAAATGCAAAATGAAAAGGGGGCATGGGATAGGGGTTTTCTAAGGGGGGGGGAATGGGGAAACGGGATGGTATCTGAAGTGTAAATGAAAGATCTAATAAAAAAAAAAAGAAACCTTCTTATTACATTGCATTAGAATTCACTGGATTATGTAACATGCTGGAAGTTTCTCTTGCTTGCCATTTCAGAGGGGGAAATATTGGTTTGCTTATACAAATTTTACGAATATTGATATATCTCATTAAAACATGGTGAAAACGTTCTCAACAATATCACCACTACTCTCAGTAGAAGTCTATTGAGAATATGACAGTTTCAGAGCTGACAGCTAAATATTTCCTCAAGTTCTAACTTTTCGCCTCAAATATCCAATTTTTCTCTGTGGTAATTTTAAGTTTTAGAAAGACAGTTGTTTTCTTTGAGAAGCTTACATCACTCAGTTTTGGATGAACTATAGCTTCCTGCTTAGGTTTGGGTTGCGATGATCTGTCACTCTCAGTAACAACAAGGTTCCAGGGAAATTGTTCTCTTAGCACGTTGTTTAAACCGCTCACACAGTGGCTGTTCATTTAGATAAACCTTACACCAGGAGTGGGGTGCTTTGTGCAAACTTCCCCTTTCCATACACAGAGTGTTTAAAATCAGTGAAGCATGTCTATCAAGTGTTGAGGTTTAATAATACGAGTGGCACTTTTTCTTCAAAGATACTCAAAGAGAAGTTCACATATTCATGCACATGACCATGTGGAAAAGAAGAGCCTAAAGACGACTGAAGAGTCACCTAGGGACAGCAACTCTTTCCTCTGGTTTTCAGCCATATTTGCAAAATTTGCAATTCAATTATACAGTTATTTTATTCAATATTATACAAAGTATAATACAAGGTATTGCATAATACTGTAAAAATTAAAAATTGCATGAATATACAATGCTAGATTATTTACTCCAGAATTACTGTTAGACACTATGAACTTACAGCACGGAAAACACAGTCATTGTGCCTACTCTACATATTAAAACCTTGAATTCAGATTCATTTGGATCTGGATTTAATGTGATGACAGTAAAGTATTATGTTGGCCTTTGCAGATGTTTTTCAGGCACTAAAGGGATGGCTAATTAATTCTTTGTCTGCAGCTAAAGTGTGGTTTTCGAGTAAAGCAAGAAGGGCACATTATGCTAGAAGGTCAGAGGCATTTGTTATAGTTAAGACAATTGTAACACAGAACCTTGACTGATCAGTAACATAGAGATGCTAAAGATGAGTAGACTTTCCAGTGTTTGGAAGAGCTGAAATCTGCTGCAGTAATAAACAGTAACACCTGCTCCAGGATCTGATATAAGCATGACAAACTAATGTATACATCATGAAAAATTAAAGAGAATCTGAGTGTTGAATCTAAGAACAGCCTCATCTGGAGAACTTGACCAGGAACCTCTCTAATGGCACAAGGCAAACAAGTATACACTGTTACAGATGGAGATTAACTGATTTCCAGCAATTTCAAACAATATAAAATTGAGTAACAACTGTATTCCAGCAACAGTTAATATAACTGAGTCTATGTACCCTGAAGTTATGCTTTTCTATACAAGGATACAGAAAGTGTATTACAAGTATTGATTTCACCATTAAGCTTAAACCAGTTTCTCAAGTTTTCTTCAATGTCAATGCAGAATAGTTTAATTTTCCACATGAAATTCTCACCATGTTACAAGCATAGATGGGGTTGCAGTCTAATTTTTCTCTGCTACACAGAATCTGGGCTATAGGAATTTTCATAGGATGTATTTCTAGAGATACACCATCAGTGTCTTATCATAGTGTCTTGTTTTAAGTTTGTTTGTACATTGTAGGTTTCTAGTTGCTTTAGAATCCAGACTACATTCTATGTCTAGTAAGGCATACTATACCTAGTAAGGCAATTCTGAGGAGTGGATAAGGTTATTGACTTTGTTTTGTAGGGCACACTGGTGAAATTGCCATCTCCATTTTCTAGGGAAGAGGACTGAGGATGAGCATGACTTAAACAACTTCCTAGACCTTAAGTAGTGGAGCAGCGGTGTGCATATGAATGTGGCTGCTAACCTCAATGCTAGATTGCTTCTGTAGGTCGGTCACATTTCTTTGTAAAAGCTGTGGTTTGCTTTTCTGTGGGTGAACCATTGACTGCCTCTGAACTTCTGATGCATTTCAGCCTGAGATACCACATATCTCCAATATGGATGTCCCCCTCTTGATGTTGACATTTAGCCTGTGTATGGCTATATTATCCTTCAACTTGCTGTAGAGCAGAACTCAGTGCACCCTAGGATGCATGATGTGCTGGGTATCTTCAGGTTCCCTTTCAAGTTCACTGTATTGTCTTCTCAGTGAACTACCTTTCCCAAGTTTCTGTTTTGCTCTATTACTGATCCTTTCCCTTCCTAGTCTGTTCTAATGAAAAGTGGCATCAGGCTGGACATCATGGGTTTTTTTTGGACATTATTATATGTATATAAGTTTATATACATATATATTTCTGATTTCAGTAGACTCTGTTCAGAACTTGGCAAATAGTCACTGTAAATATGATAACTTTTTAAAATGTGATAAACAGATTTACTTTTCATTTGTGATCTGATTAATATACATGTACACTATACACATATATGTATATGCATGTACATGTACATGAAGACATTCTTGCTTAGGGCATGTGTAACACTCTAGAATAAAAGTCTAGGTAATAAGTCATGCATATATCCATATGCCCATTTTTATGCTTGACATAGTGGTAAAATATTTTAACCTCATTATGCAGAAATCAGAGATGAGACTATTATTGATTATAAATATGGAGACATGAATCATAGAAATACTGAAATGCTTTGATTAGATTTAAAATGATCAAGTGCTTCTACTGGAACGTTAGAAGAGTGTGATATTGATTTGGATTATCTCCATTATAAGGATGCACTTAAAAGAATGAACAAAAGAAACATAAATGTTAAAGAAATTGACCATTGTAACTATATTCTTCTAGGGTAACTGTAGCCACAGTGGCTTGTGGAGTTTTCCTGGCCATGACTATTCTCTCCATGTTCTTTTTAGCTGATTCTTCACTTGTTTCCAGGACTCTATTTAGCAGCCCATCTTCTATTTTATATTGTCCTCTGGGCTTGCTGACATCTGCTCATTCACTGCTACCAGTTATTTTATCTATGACTTCAAAGTGGTTCTGCATGGGAAACTCAGTCACCAATCACTACATTAAAAAACAAACAAAACAAAACTATTCTTCTCTTCTTTTGGAAGCACTCAGCTCCAAGTATGGTCTTTCAGTCCCCAGTGAAACTGAGATATACAATACAATTTATTTGATGCCTTTTCTAAATTTATGTTTTTACCTAGTTCATTTGTCGAAGCAGATGCTCTGAGGATAGTAGAAAGAATACCACATATTTTTAGAGATCAAAGCATTTTCTTGCATTGCTAGACAGATAGTGATTCTAGATGAAGCATTTGAAATTGCCACCACTTCAGATGGCGGGGAGTTCTTCCAGGCAGGCAACTACTCTACCATCTAAAGAACCATTGCCTCCTGCCACTTAGATAAACTCCTTGTGCATCTCATTTCAATCTTGACAGTTTCCTTCTTTCTTAGTATAGCCATAGGAAATATATAGAAATTTAGTTTTGTTGTTTTCCTTCTGAGACAGATACACAACATGAGTCCAGTTGAGAATGTTAAAAAAGTGTGTACTTTATCAAATGAATTCATGATAAAACTGACTTGCTGACTTTGGATGAGTGGAGTAAAATAATTGGAGGTTAAATGATGAACATAGGAATAATAATTAATTGAATTTGAAATTCTTCTCTTGTGTGAAATAACAATGGGATTCCTAAGGTATATCTTTATATGCAAAAATATCTACAGTGGTAATTAACACTTAGGATTGTCCTGGTAACTAAATAAGCTAATTTATGAAAATGCTTATTATGTTTACTCCCACATATAATTTTTTCTTTTTTTAATCAATCATTTTATTTGTTTATATTTGAAATGTTATCTCCCTTCCCAGTCACCCCTCCACTAACCTCCCTGCCCTTCCCCTCCCCTTATCTCTAAGAGTATGCTCCCCCACCTGCCCACCCATTTCCACCTCACCCCTGTATCATCCCTTCTCTGGGGCATCAAGCCTCCACAGGACCAAGCACCTCCCCTCCCACTGATGCCAGATAAGGCAGTCTTCTGCTGCATGTGGATGAAGAGCTATGGACCAGCCCATGTATACGCTTTGGTTGGTGGTTTAGTCGCTGGGAGCTCTGAGGGGTCCGGTTAGTTGATACTGTTGTTCTTCCTATGGGTTGCAATCCCCTTCAGCTCCTTCAGCCCTTCTCCTAACTCTTCCATTGGGGTCCCTGAACTCAGTCCAATGGTTGACTGTGAGTATCTGTGTCTGTCTTAGTCAGGTTCTGGCAGAGTCTCTCAGAGGAGAGCTGTACTCGGCTCCTGTCTGCAAGCACATCTTGGCATCAGCAGTAGTGTAGGAGTTTGGTGTCTGCAGATGGAATAGATCTCACGGTGAGCAGTCTCTAGATGGCTTTTCCTTCAGCCTCTGCTCCATTTTTGTCCCTACATTTTCTTTAAACAGGGACAATTCTGGGTTGAAAAGTTTGAGATGGGTGGGTGGCTTGATCTCTCAACTGGGGACCATGTCTATCTGGAGGTGGTCTCTTCAGGTTCTATCTGCTTGCTGTGAAGAATTTCTGCTAATGTCATCCCCATTGGGTCTTGGGAGCCTCTCAAATATCTGGCTGTCTGGGACCTTATAGTGGTTCCCTGAGTTCCCCGCCCCCACTGCTACTTATTTCTATTCATTCTCCTGGCTCTCTGGACTTCTCTCCTGTCTCTTCATTTCTTAGTATGTGATGTTTCTCCATTTTATCACTTTACTGACATTTATTTCTCTTTAAGAATAAACACATATTGTTGGTAATTTTAAGATATACTGACTGCCTGTCACTGACTAGCTCCCTCCCTACTTGGAAGGTTATTAGTAAAATATATTTGTTGCTAAAGTAGTCTTAACTTTAGATTATTTTTTTCAAATATAGAAGTACAGTTCAAATACCGTAAAATTTAGAGGTACTTGGTATAGTCACAGAGCTCAGCAGTACCACAGTATAATCTAGTACATGTTCGTTGTCCTTCCACCAAACCTACTAACATTCATTGAATTCTGTCTTCACCTGCTTCCTTGGGAATCACTAATCTCCATTTTTGTTCCTGTGGATTTGTCTGTTCTGAGCATTTCATATTAATTCAATTCAGCCTTCATCAGATGACTTCTTTTGCCTAGTATATGTTATATTATTTAATTTGTATAATATTCATTTATTTGAATAATAGATGTGGTCCAGAAGTATTTTATTTTATTTTTGATAACAGTAGAACTCATGGTTTATTTCACAAGTATCATGTTTAGAACAAAGCCAATAATTTATTGATATAGCTAAGACAAAGCCAGTCATTTATTTCTGCAACTCTGGAAATAGAAGATTCTGATAGCTAACAGCTAGTTTCTTCTCCAAAATGGATCTAACCAAGGAGAAGTGGCATGTCATTTTGGGTTCTAGGACATTACTGTGTAAAAGCTAGACCTCTTGGTTAAATTAGAGGCACAATGCTTCCATGGATGGGTAAAGGAATGGCTGTGGAGGTTCATGTAATGCCATAATAATTAAATATCAATTTGAATGTACAGAGTCCTGATTACTACAATGATCAGAAACAATAATGTATTCAACCAATTCCCTCATTCAACTTCTACCTACAAACCTGCTTCCAGAGTTTGTTTCTATAAAAATCTGGAGCATCATGTGCTAAAATAAATGATTTTCAGTGGTTAACAAATGATCTTTTACTTAGTCTATCTAAAATAAATTACATTATAGCTTTAAAAATATAGGTTTATTATAGTTTACTGAACCTTTAAGCATGTTTGTGATTCTGTAATAAACTATTTTAGGTTGATTTCTCAGAATATGCTCTATTCAAATTGATGCAGATTTTTTTAAGTTTCTTTTTTTATTAGATATTTTATTTACACTTCAGATGCTATCCCCTTTCCCCATTCCCCCCTTAGAAAATCCCTATCCCGTGCCCCCTTTTCCTTTTTGCATTTTTACACTTTTTTTTAAAAAATGTTAATCATAGGCTTTATAAGTTTGGAATTGTTCAATCAGAGGTGTAACCCACTACCCAACCTAGATATATCAACTATCTTTGACTGGTGGAGATACATGAACATCTTCCTCCCTGTCTCCCTCCTCTTTCTCTCTTTCATCACCTAGTTTCTCCTCTCCTTCTTCTCCTCCTCTTCTTACTCCTTCTCTTCCTCTCAGTATTCCTCCCACCTTAGCTCCTCCTACATATCACCTTCCTGTTAAAATGAAACTTTTCTCTCAAAATACAATTAGAGCATAAATATGCCAATTTGTGCCAGTGAGGTACAAGATAGTCCTAATACCCAGTCCATCATTTTGTTGACTAACCAGAACCTCTGTCGTCTATCCTAACTAAAACATTTAGTCCTGAACCTGGCTTTAGGATGAATGTCAGCTGACGACCATCCACTCAAATCTTTTCTCTCAAGGTAAATAGCCAGGATTGGCTATGAGGCTATAAGTTTTCAACCCCGTCAGAAATCCAGAATGACTGAGTTGACTATAATTGTGGGAAGCACAAAGCATAGCTTCTAAAACCTAGCCAATTTATAGAGACCTCTGAACACCTGGACACTCCCTCTACTTCAAAACGTTGGAGCATCTGTTCTTCCGCCTTCGGCCAGAAGTATTTTAGTTTGGAATTTTCTAGATTTTTGAATATTTGTCTATACATATTATAATGCAATAGGAGATGGGATCCCACCATTCCTTTGTACAGATTCTGAAAATAATTTTTTTCAGCATTATATATATGTATATATACATATATATTATATTACATATATATATAATATATATTATTATTCTATTTTTAGAATATATATATTCTAAAAGTAGAATAGTTTGATGTGTAATAGTCTACTTTACCACCTTTGGCATTCTGTCAATTCTCAGAACATTTTGTTTTGATCCATAACATTTTGAATTTTCTTTCGACTTCTAAAGTAAAGATCTCTAAATTCTGTTGAACACTGCTTACTTGTTTGTTAAGACTGTTTTTTCTTAACCTTGTTGAATATAAATTTCATCTCTTATAAACAATGTATAGCTTTTAAATAAATTTCTGCTTTAGTTGGATGATCTAATTTATTTATATTTAAGTAATTAGAATTAAGTAGAATTTTTTTATAATTTTCCTACTGCCCACATGCCTAACCTACTTATATTTTAGTATATTTTTTGCTATTTTATTTTTTGTTTTATTTATTTCAACTATTTTCCTTCATTATTGTCATAGGAAATAAAAAAAACCAGATGTAGGAGACTGTATTTATATATTTGTGAGTCTCTCAATCACTCTATTTATGTAACAAAACTCAAAAAGAGGCCATTGATTAGAGAGAGAGAGATGGAGAAGACATAGGAGTGGTTTGAGGGAGGAAAGTAAAGACGATAAATGATGTAATTATATTTTACTTAAAATATATTAAAAAACAAAAGCAATATGATAACTAAAGGGGAAATTTTTAATTTTAGCTTGTATACACATGGGAAAACAGATTCATGGCTTACTTAGGCAGTTGTCTAATGCTGTCTTAATCTTCCAGATACTACAAGATATATTAGAGAATTTCATAGTTCCATAAAGGCCTCATACTGCCCAATGTTACCTTTTGAATATTTCATTAAAAAACACTCAAATTAAAATTTGTTAATTTCATATATGTGCGTAGTACATTCTGATTACTCTCACCCTCCCTCCAACTTCCTCATACCTCCAACCCTCTTTGCACTTATCTGTCCCTCTTCCCACACTCTGTCAAATCTTGTCCTTTTTGTTTTGTTTTGTGACTTATGGGGGTAACAGGGGTCATCTATATGACCATGGGTTTGGAACTATCTATTGGATCCTGGTGGACTCAATAGTAGGCACATAGCTGAAGATAATATCTTCCCTAACAGTCTTCAGTCCATAATCCAACAGTAGTTATTAATTCAGCAGGGAGAGATAAAGCCTCACCTCGATGACACACTATTGCCTTTTGACAGGCCCTGTTTTACATAGGCTCATTGCAGGTAGTCACAGTTGCTGAGTGATCATGACTGTACTGATTGTCTTATGTCTAGAAGCTAACAATTCACAGACCTTCTCCTTATTTTCCATATTTTTCATTCTCTCTGCTTCCTCTTCCTTCATGATCTCTGAGCGGTAGAGTGGTGTTGATGTCCTATTTAGAGGTGAGCACCCAACTGCTAGTCATTCTTAACACTTGATCTTCCAAGAATTTCCTTTCTAAGACTGTTGTGTGCTCTAGTTGTTAATTACTGGTCACTTAACAGAACCATTTAGTATTTATACCTGGTGATTTTCAACAATTGTTCCTGAAGAAAAGACATCATGCAAACTAGTGGGTTGTCGCCAGTCATGTATACTCAGTTGTATGCTGTCATGTGGATGAGAGACACAGGTGAAAGGCATGGTGGGCCTCCCAGGGACTACCAGGCAGGTCAAGTCATAAAACTTCTTTAAGAACAGGGCTGTAAAGGAATTCCAAACTTGTTCATTCCTGTTGACTGGTGACCAAGTTGTTAGTTTCCATTACAACTGAGAGTTGCTAGAATGTGAGGTGGCTGTCAAATTGATAGATGTGGGAGAAATAATAAAGCAATACTCAGTGTCGGGTTTTGTTTTTCAAATCAACTCTTTTTAGATCACCACATTTTGATTAAATTTTGTAGTCCAAAAATTGGATTGATTTTTTTTGCTAGTATTTCTGCTGCTTTTCGTTGAAAGAGGTTATTTATTCGCGCTATCTCTTTTTATTGGAAGGACCTTTTCAATCTTAGTTCTAAAGTCTTTGTACCTCTGTATCACTTTGTAAGAAAGCTCAGGTTTCTTGTTTTAACAATGTATCTGAAAATGTCTGCATCAGATTTCCTATTTTATTAACTTTTTTAGTAGTTTCCTGAACCAGATTTTCCTATGCATTAACCACTTATTCCACATGAGACCCTAGGTACCCATGATGCTCTTAGTGATGGAGGTAGCTCAAGCCAGGGGTAGGCCAGTGGAGCTTAAACAAAGCTCATTGTGAGCTCCCCAGTGTCAACAGCTGTTGGGTTTAGAAGAACATTAGCCTCTATCAGCTGGTGTTTCTGTACAACTTGATTTTATGCACTTAAAGCATCTTGATGTGTCACTTAGAAAATAATTCACGATGACATTTCATCCACCCAAATCAGTAAATAAATATCTAATGCACACATAGCTTCCAAGGGAGATTTTATTTCTTATCATTAGGCCACTAGATAACCTTCGTATTTTTCCAAGCATTAATTTATAGATTTGTGTGTCCACGGGTACTTCTCTTCCATCCAAAGATGGGAATGTTTCACAAAGAACATATGCTTCGCTTAATGCAAAATAAAGTTATAATGTATTAAACGAATTACTATGGAATCAGAAAAGAGGAACAAATGATTAAAGCAGTGGTATTTTGGAGAGAAGGCTTGCTTCAAATGAAAACTTGGCTTCACCCACTGTTCCAATCTATGTACTAAGTACAGAATCAATCACCATCTGTCTTTCCCTCATTCATTTGGTTTGCATCAACATATAGCCGTGTGTGAGTTCAGAGGAAGGTTAGGCTGAAGTATTTAAACTGTCTTTTCTTCTGAAGGTGGTGAAAGATTAATACTAACACTTTTTATAAAAGATATAATTAAGAGGATGAATAAATTTATTCAGTCTTCTAGAGAACTGCAGAATGTTTTGGAAAATTAATTTGCCTATTTTACTGTAAAATTTTCTTTTAAAAGGCAAGCAATTTTTGAAACTATAAAACACAATGCATAGAAAATATTGAAATGACTCCTTATCCTTAGATCTATAGAAGGCATTATCAAAATACTTGAAATAATACTCAAAAACACAGAGGAAACATTTTGAATCTTATTTCTTTTCCCCCCACCCTGGGTTTTATGTTTGATTTTGTACAGCTATTTGACTTGCTACTGTTTTGTGCTTGGTTTGTTGAGATTATTTTCTATTTATCTTTATCCATCCTTCTATGAACAATAAATAACTTGTTTCCCTGGAAAATAAAACATTAGATGTCAAAGATTGAAGTGTCTTTATTTCTTGGCTGAAAAGAATTAATAGGAATCTTTGTGGTTCTTAGAACTACTAAGTTACTTTTTTGAGAAAAACAGAAGAGAATCTTCATTTTACAAAATTTGGTGTATATATATTTATAAAATAAATGGTTTTTAAAAGCTGATATGTATCGTTTCATCTCAGTAAATTTTGAGTCAGCATGTGTAGCTATACTTATAATTACTCATGATTTCATTGGTGGCACAATTACAGTACACTGGAAACACTGGGTGCTCTGCTTATCAAGTAGAATTCTATAGACTATGTGTCAACTTTAGTACCATTATAAGGAAACAAGAATTTTAATATTAAATACCGGCAGTTTTTTCAAGTGTAAAATTAACCCCCAAAACCTCAATAACAAAACAAAGCTACCAACAGAAAAACTGTTTACTTTTTCTTAATTCTTTCATATATCACACCCCACCACAGTTTGCCCTCCTTTCACTTCTCCCAGCCCTTCCCCCCCCGCCCCCCGCCTCCTCTCGCCCCCAAATCCACTTCTCTTCTGGAAAAGAACAGCCCTCTCAGCAATATCAACTGAACATGGCATAACAAGATGCAGAAAGACTAGGTGTATGTCTTCCTATCAAGGCAAGACAAGGCAACTGAGTACAGGAGGAAAAGGGTCAGATACTGTTCCTATGCCCATTAATAGGAGTCCTACAAGAAGATCAAGCTACACAACTGTAACATATATGCAGAGGCTACAGATCAAACCCATGCAGACTCTGTGATTATCCCTTCAGTCTCGGTGAGCCCTTATGAACACAGGTTAGTTTATTCTATGGCTTGTGTTCATGTTGGAAAGCACTGTACACTCTTTTGATGATTTCCTTAAACAACACCAACACCAACCCCAAAGCACTATGGCAATTTTAACTTGTGATCCAGTCTTCTACAGTATGAGATTTTCCACAACTCCTGTTTCACAGGCATGAACCTGGTTTAATAACTGCCATTTTTATATAGTGTTGTGAAACCACTTAATTGATTTTCAAAAATAACAAGCTTTTGCATCTATACTTTGGTATGTTGAGTGGAAAGATACTTCTCATAAGAGCATTTTCAAGGCTGAAAATCAGTTAAATAATTTAAGGCTGGAGTTGAAAAATATAGGGGGAATCAGTGTAGTTTATGTTTTACCACGTTAGGCTTGTCAAAATTGTTTTATAATGACAATTTGTTCTGACCCAGTTAAGAAATGAACAGGAAAAATAAATGGAACATATGAGAATCAATTACATAAAGTTATAATAGGTTTTCTATGGATCTGCTTCTAATTCCTGCTTGGTTAGGCTTTTCTTCTTTTTCCAGTGAACTCAATTAATAGACTATTTCCCTTTGATGAACAAAAAGTTGTTACTCTAGGAAACATATTTGTTTAAAGAAAATGCCAAGATTTCAATAGATGATAACATTAACATATTTGCCTGTGTTACCTTCAGCATTTATGTTTAGTTCTCATCTGCAACTCATCTAATTTTAAGGATTGGAGATGGCTGAAGAAAATTTAAAAGTACTTCACGCTTTAGAATCTTCATAAAATACATAATGTATGAAGTCAATGTGAATAACAGTGAAATGGAGCCCCAGCTGGCATCTCTTGCCAACAAACATAAGCTTATAGTACTGGGAATAGTTTATATCTAATTGCGTTGTTGGCCAAAGGAGCTATGGAATCCCTCAAACAACTCAAGTTATTGCTAAGCCTTTTGGTAGCTTTCCACATTAAGGGTATGATGGATCTAATTGCTGAAGACAACACCTACAGAACTCACAGTACCCAAGGGAGTTTCATAATACCTATGTATAGCCTTTACCCCTACTGACTAGTGTTCATGGTACTGGAAGGTACTTTACATGCTACCAAAGGAGAAAGGGAAACAGCAACCTACTTACAAATACTTTTAGCTACACTGATGCCCTGGCTGAACTATGGTGCAGTGGTGGCACAAAGCTTGTAGAAATATCTGATTAAATTTAAGGCCCATTCCATGAGACTAAACCCATGCCTGACATTGATTGGGTGGGAAAACCTTGAGACAATGTTGTCCAGAGACTCAAGGAAAAGCCACAAACTAGTGTTCTGTTAATGGAACTAAGCAATAACATGACCAGTAAGGACATTTTTTTTTTTGTATTCATAAATCAGTAACTTCTCAGCCTTCATTGGAGATGTTTCCTCCTGTAGTAGACAGTAACAGAGACTCACAACCAGACAATGTGTAGAATGTGAAAGACCTTAGAGCACACAGTCTTAAACAAGATGTCTTCATCAAATCCTTCCTCTCAGAGTTAAGGGAAACCCATGGAAGAGGAGGTGGAAAAAGAATAAGAGCCAGAGGGAGTGGAGAATACCAAGAAAACAAGACCTTGTAAATGCTGATGGAAATATGAATTCTCAGAGACTGAGCCAGTATATACAAGGCATATGTGGGTCTGTAGCAGATAGGGTCCAAGAGCTGAGAGAAAGTGAACCCAAGCCCCATCCCTAACCCAGAAGCTAAGTGCAATTAATAATCACTTGAAATGAATAACTTGTTTTCTCCAGTTGAGTCTATTTGTTTTTTTTAATTTAATTTATTTAATTTGCATTCTGATCTATACCCTCCCTCCTGGTTGCCACCTTCCACAGTCCCTTCCCTGAGCCTCCTCTGAGACAGTGGAGGTCCCCGTGTGTATTTCCACTGACCTTGGCACATCAAGTCTCTGCAGGGTTAGGGGCTTCTTCTCCCACTGAGGCCAGATAAGATGCCTGAGTTATGGGAAATGATTCCACAGACATGCAACAGCTTTAAGGATAGCCCCTGCTCCAGTTGTTCAGGACTCACATGAAGACCAAACTGCATGTCTGCTACATATATGCTCAGTGTGGAGGTTAGAGGGATAGGGAGGTTAGGTCCAGCCCATGTATGCTCTTTGGTTGGTGGTTCAGTCTCTGAGAGGCCCCAAGGGTCCAAGTTAGTTGACTTTGTTGGTCTTCCTGTAGAGTTTCTATACCCTTCAGGGCCCCTAATCCTTCCCCCAACTCTTCCATAAGAGCCCCCAAGCTCCATCCAATGTTTGGCTGTAGGTATCTGCATATGTCTGAGGTCAGATGATGGGTAGAACGTCTCAGAAGACAGCTATTTTAGGCTCTGTGTGCAAGCATAACAGAGTATCATGAATAGTGTCAGGGATTGGTGCTTGCCCATGGGATGGGCCTCTGGTTGGGTCAGTTATTAGTTGGCCATTTCCTCAGTCTCTGCTCCACCTGCTTCACTGCATTTCTTGTATGCAGGATAAATTTTGGGTGGAAAGTTCTGTGGGTGGGTTCCTGTCCCTATCTTTCCACCAGGGTTCCTGCCTGGCTACAGGAGGTGGTCTCTTCAGGTTTCATACCACTACTGCTGTGAGTCTCAGCTAAGGTTACACCCATTGACTCTTAGGAGCTTCCCCTATCCCAGGTGTCTGGAACATACTTGAGATATTCTCCCACCCTACCCCCACCAGCTGCAGATTCAGTTCATTCACAAGGCCATCTGTCCATATCCCCATGTCTCTCTCGACATCTGATTATGAACCTCTCATCCTCTTCCCCATCCCCTCTTCCACCCAGTTCCCTCCCTCCATCTGCCTCCTATGACTATTTTAGTCCCCCTTCTAAGTGAAATTCAAACTTCATTGCTTGGGTCCTCCTTCTTGTTTGTTTTCTTTGGGTTTGTGGAGTGTAGCATGGATATCCTGTATTTTATGGCTAATATGCACTTATAACTGAGTACATACCATGCATGTCCTTTTGGGACTAGGTTACCTCACGCAGGATGATATCATAAAATTCTATCCATTTGCCTGCACTGGATGATGTCTTTGTTTTTAATAGCTGACTAGCATTCCATTGTGTAGATGAACAACATTTTCTTTATCCATTCTCTAGTTGAGGGACATTGAGGTTGTTTCTGGTTTCTGGCTATTACAAATGAAGTTGCCATGAACATAGTGGAACACTTGTCATTGTGAGATGGTGGAATATGTCCAGGATGATATAGCTGGGGGTCTTGAAGTAGAACTATTTCAAGTTTTCTGAGAAACTACCAAATTGATTTCCAAAGTGGTTGTACAAGTTGGCACGCCCATCAGCAATAGAGGAGTGTTCCCCTTGCTCCACGTTTTTGCCAGCATATGTTATCTCTTGAGTTTTTGATCCTAGCAATTATTATGGGTGTAAGATGGAATCTCAAAGTTGTTTTGATTTGAATTTCCCTGATGACTAAGGACTTTGAACATTTCTTTAAGTGCTTCTTGTCCGAGAGGAATCTTGTTCGAGGTTCCTCTGTTGAGAATTTTGTTTAGCTCCGTGTCCCATTCTTTTTTTTGGGGGGGGGCTATTGAAATTGTTGGGGTCTAACTTCTTGAGTGCTCTGTAAAATTTGGATATTAGCCCTCTGTCAGATGTAGTGTTGATGAAAATCATTCCCAATCTGTAGGCTGTCATTTTTTCCTAATAATAATGTCCTTTGCCTTACAGAAGCTTTACAGTTTCATGAGGGTCCCATTTATTGATTATTGATCTTAGCGTTTGAGCCATTAGTGTTTTGTTCAGGAAGTTATCTACTCTACCACGAAGTTCAGGGCTAGTCCACAGTTTCTGTTCTATTAGATTCAGTGCATATGATTTTATGCTGATGTCTTTGACCTATTTGGACTTGAGTTTTGTGCAGGGTGATAGATACACATTTATTTGCATTCTTCTACATGCAGATATCCAGTTAGACCAGCACCGCTTTTAGCTATTGTATGGTTTTGCCATCTGTGTCAAAAATCAAGTGTCCATAGGTGGAAACACACCACTATTTAGGGTAGGATATGCATATATATTATGTATTGGTTTCTGGTTTTATGTTTTAATAATGTTCCTGTGCATGAGTCCCTGTGTCTTTATGTGTTTCTTGTGCCTATACTATAGCTCATTTTATCCACTCTGTTTTCTCCTATTCTAATTTGTGTGTTTTTGCTTTATCTTTGTTTGTCTTATTATTTTGATGCCAGTGTGTTGTCTTATTTTTAATATTTTTTAATTAAAGCAATTTTAAAAATTTAAATATATTTCAGTCATATTCTTTCTCTTCTCCAAGTCACTCCAGTTCCTCTCAAAACCCACCCAACTTTCAGTTCTTCCTCTGCTGTTTTTTTTTTTTCAAGTACAGCACTCAGGGTAGTTTGTGAATAATAGAAATTTGCTCAGTTTATGGATCTAGAGTCTGAGAAACTCAATATCGATGGTAGAGGATGCTGGTCAGCTTAACATGGCAAAAGGTATGAAATTGTGAAAGATCTCAAGAGAGACAGGAGGAGGTTCACATTCTCCTCTTCCAGAAAACTCTCTCTCAGAGCAACTAACAGCTCTAATCTTGATGTTAAGCAGTGTCAACTATCCAAATTAGAAGGCCCCATAAATGTTTCATCTTTTTGAGCATCAATTAGCTGACTTACCTCTGAGCAAAAAAATATTGTCAAGTACTCAGAGCTGAAAATTGTAATTTCTATCTGTGCTGAGGTCTCTATTACCAGTCTTTTGAAAATTAATGACTTATTTCTACCTATTTCACAATGTGACTGTTTGAAGAAAGGGAATTTTAGGTGGTAAGCATGACAGAATGATGCTTTTAGGCTGGACCTTAATCCAGTATTACTGGAGGAAGGACCTAATTGATGTCTTTATCAGAAAAGTAAAATTGAACACACAGTTCCCAGAGAAAAACATAAATAGAGACAGGCAAACAAAAAGGCCCACAAACATCATAACCATCTGCAAATGCTCAAGAGAAACCATGTTATAGAAATATTGATCTTGTCTTTCCAGCCCTCCAAACTGTTTGAAATGTCTATCCTTTAAATTGCACCATCTATGAGGATTTTAGTAATCGTTAAAAACAAATACAATGAAAAACCCAATAGTCTTTAAGACTTTCAGAAGAAGGGATTATGAAGTAAAAAAAAAAAATGCCCTGGGTATAATGGCTCACACCTGTAATATCAGCATTTCCAAATCTGAGACAAAAGGGCTGGGCAAGTCTGAGGGCCGACTTGGGCAGCACAGTGAATTACAGATCAGCCTCCTCCCTCACACTTCACAGATGTGTGAAGACTTCGTGGTCCTTTTGTTAAAGGCAACAAATTCATAGGAGACAAAGAGGTTAAATAAGTCTATTTGACAAAGCAAACCAAGTCAAGGTATTAAACCCTAGTGGATTTGGAGTGAGCTGACCTAAAGATTGAGCATGGACAAGATCACATTGAGTTCTGAGCTGTAGATTTTTGAAGTCAGTTTTGAATGTTTATGAGCTTCGTAGAATATGGGGTAAGGTGAACTTTTTAACCCCTCCAATCATAGACTGGATCTTTCTTTCAAAGAACTTTTGGGGGTCTATCCAAATGAAGCAAATGTTATGACCAGCCAGAGTCATTTGAAAATACATACCCTTTTAGTGAATATACAGCAATTGGGAAAATGACCTGACCCTTTAGTTTCTGATATGGCTGGATAAGACTAACTGAAATATTAAAGATACTTAACTACGAAGTATGATGAGTGTCATGAGACACAGATACCCAGGTACAGCTCCAGATGTTCTTGGTTATATCAAACTCATTGACTACCATGTCTTGCATCGTGCATATGCAAATGTATATTTGTATGTTTGCACGTGAATATGAATATTCAGACATGTTCTCTACTAGTAATTCTAAAATCTACACATTATGTCTTTTAGAGACCACACGCATGCACACATGCCCGTCCGCCTGACTGCACGCACGCACACATGCACGCACGTACATGCGCGCATGCGGTCCAGAAAGCAGTTTGGCTGTTTATTGAGACACACACAACTAGTGTGTTACAAAGGAAGCTGCAGAGTCATAATGCTTTCGTCCCAGCCCCGAGCTTTTTCCGTGTTGCCCTGCTGTGCGTTGAACTAGTTTTTTTTTTTTTTATTGACGTAATTGACCACACTGTGTAAACAGCTAAACTTTACCTCCACCTCATCTGTTTCCCAATATTTCCACTGCCTTCCAGTCTTGAGAGTTTGATAAATGATTTTTTTTGCTAATTAGCATCAGTTTTACAGGTGGAATAAGACAAAATTTGGAACATATTTTATTTTCAACCGTGTAAAACAGAGTCCCTTTTAGTGTGAGGCTATGGTCTGATGAGTAATCAGCACAGCACAGCACACCTGTCAACATTATAAAAACACTCCTTTGAAACTTGTGCCGTTATAAAAGGACTGTCAGAAAAAGCACCAGGCTTTTTAGACTTCATGTGGCGATGCCTCATAGCCGTGACTCAGCAGGCCTCCTGATGACTCCCTAGGCACAAGATTGTTTTCCGAAATGATTGCATCAGACCTTCCAACTCAGCAATCCTGTAAATAAATTGTTTTAAATTAATTTAGGTGTTACTTAGTTATTTTGAGAGGTCATTTGGCCTGAAACCAAGCCATACAATAGAACATATTTGTCTTTATTTTGCCAAGTCTATTATGTCCACTGCCTTTCCTCCGGTTATCCTATGTGCTTCATAGCTTTCTCGTTTTTCCTATAGCAGGACAATGAGAACTGACCAATCATATTCAGATGCGCCTAATGAACACAATGACATCATCAACATTTCACTTTTAAACCCCAAATAGTGAGTCTTCTCTGAAACAGATGTTGGTAATGGACACTTGCTACTAATTGAGGCTCCTTCTTAACCCCTCCAAGTTGGTGTTAAAAATCATTTTTCTGTCTACAATTTTAGAGAGGGGTGCGGCACACATTCTTCCACAGCCGTTTGGATTCTAACTATTAATGACTACTCCTATCTAACCTAAAATCACAACCTACTGTTAAGATTTGGCGTTTTATAAAAATGATGGCAGTTATTTCATATCTGATTATAATCTAAGGATACATGTTTTATTGACGGATAAAAATTAGTTCTGTTATCTCATATTTAAAAATTCTTAGTGTTTGTTCAACATTTCTACTTCATGTAATTAATTAAATTAATTAATTAAATTAATTAAAAGTAATTAAATTAATTAATTGTATATGTTCCTTATTAAAATCATTTGAACTTTACTGTGAAGATGAAATAGGATGTATAGTCCATTAAATTTTTGTAGGGTTAAATTCTCTGCTAGGTAGAAGGAACCTAAACATGTATTCTGATTCATTCATTGTTTAAAGAAAAATGCTCAATACCCAGTTAGGGCACAGGAACTTTCCTTCCTATTATTTCTGTTCATTGAAAAACTGGGCTGTGAAGCTGGATTCTGTAGCTGCAGTCAATTTTCTGATTCCCACCATGGCAGTTGGCTTAGTTAATTTTTTTTTCTATCTTCAGGCAAATCACTTATATCACACACTCTAAGATTTCTACTACTAGCCTTGCTTTTTAGAATTTCAAAAATCCCCCATTTTCCACATCTCCTTTCATGGTTTGAAACATGTCTTGATTTTTTTACTATAAGAATGAACATATGTTACAGATTTTACTTGATTCAGATACAATAGCTATGTGTCATAACATCTAAAATTTTATATCAATTTTCAGACTTGCTTTTTTTTAAGACTTTGAATAACCCAAGAAAAAATTGTTGCCTATAAATTTTGAACATTACTCTTAAAAGCTATTTAGGTTGACATACTGTAAGTAAGGTGAATTTGTTAAACAATAAGAGTATTGTTTAGACTCCTCATGCTATCTGTGAATGTGTGTTCATATATGTGCATATATAGGTAGCATCTGCAACATACATAGGTATACACATATGCTTTGCTTATTTACAGGCTATAAAAAGCAGTCCATTCTATGGAATGCTCACTGTTTATCTAATAACATGTTTTTTGTAAAATGTTTAACAGTTTAATAGATTTCTCATCAAGTTAGTTTATGGAAGTTCTGTAGACTTTTCAAGTTTTTTTTTATCTAGGATTTTTTGTCAGCGCTGTAGATCAAGTTCATGCTGGGCAAGGGTTCTACTACTGAACCACATCTCCAATCAACCACAAAATTTTGTTTACAGTAAATGAATTTATTTTCTTGAGTTTCTTATTTATAAGTTTTTTTTTAATTTACCATTTAAGTATATACTTTTAAACTCCTGAAACTTTTGTTATTTACCATAAATGTCTTCTACTCTGTTATTGTCTTTTAGTATTCTTTATGGTTTATTAATGTTAATATGACTTAAGGTCATTATATATGGTTTTACTTTGTGATTTCTATTTTAAAGCAGTTTAAATGTAGTACTTTTTCTAAGCAAACTCCTGCCAGGGTTTCACAGATACACCTGGGCCATTCTCCAAATTTCTGACATGGAGAAAAGAAGAAACATAGATCTGATATGGAAGGAACCAAGGCTGGCGATAAGGCCAGACCACAACAGACCACATAGTGTTAATTATTGTCTTGGCTGCCTGGTAACACTTAAAGAAGGACTGTTTTATTTATTTATTTTTTTAACCTACATATACAGTTTGAACTGTACTAAGAATAGTCATAGATTTAGAGGCAAAACCGGTCTTCATTTCCATGTGGGCACTGAGAGAACGTTTTCTTTTTTGTCCTTAGATTCTTTTTCTGAGTAATTAACTCAACACTGCTTTACTTTCAAAGGTTTCAGGTCATAAAAAGTAGAAATTATGTAGCCAATGACATAAACATTAAATTTTTGTACTTTCTCTTCTTTTCTCACAGATCTATAGTTGACAAAACCTTCCATTCTGTACTTTATTTTGTTACTCAACTAATAGTTTCCTTTGCTGTACAAAAACCTTTAATTTCAGGAGATCCCATTTGGTAGTTGTTGGCCTTATTTGAACAATAGGTTTCCTATCAAAACAACTCTTAACAACACCTATATTTTAAAACACGTACTCCTTTTCACTGTAGAAGTTTCCACGTTTGGGGTCTTGCATTGAGTTATTAAATCAATTTGGAACAGATTCTGTGTAGAGTGAGAAGTATCAATTCTTTTTCATTATTCTGTATGTGGATATGTAGTTTCCTCGTCACAGTTTGCTGAAGATACTGTCTTTTCTTCAGGGGTTAGTTTTTAAATATTTATATTAGGTAGTTACAGTCAAAATATTGTAGGATATTATTTCCTACATTTTACAAACAGAAAAGAAGGAGTGAAGCACACAATTCAAACAATGTAGCACCACTAGGGGTGGTTGAGTTTTTACCTCTGCATTCCACCAGAAACTTCTGAAATACAAGCATTTTAGAATAAACCTAGTATTAAAAATGCAGACAGAAAAGAGAGAAGAATAAGATAAAGTAGACACCAAAGGTCATCATCTCCAGATACGGACTGAATTACAGTTAAGCTGGCAGTGTTTATTCTGAGCTCTAACTTCTTAGACAATAAAAAAAAGGAAAGCTTTTTAACCATAACCTCTACTCTCTAAACCCAAGATTTAGTAATCCAGAGAAATGCATTTTGTTTTAAGCAGCATTTGTCTCTATTTAGTTGTAAACATTGAGGCTTACACATAAGTTTATAACACAATTTATTTCTAAAAGTAATTTTAAGAATTTTTTTCAGAGTAGATTTGAGTGCATGCATGCATGTGTCTTTGTGTATGTGTGTGTGCATGTGTGCATGTGTAATATTGGCATTAGATTCCAAACAACTGTGATGGCGATGGGCTATGGTACCAGGAAAGTGGAAAGAAGAAGAGGAAGCACAGAGAAATGTAGACTTTTGATGAAAAAATAAACATTACCTTTTCAAATTTACATTATTAAGATCTCATAATATATTAAAAATCTACTAAGGAGTTTGGTAACATATTTATTCATTTACTTAATTTAATTTAAATAAATGTTTATTAAGTACCCAATTGAGATTGATATCATAATAGATACTGACATAAACATTGACGGAGTCAGCCACTACCTGGAATCTCATGGACTTCTATGAGAGGAGATGGAGAAAATGTAAATAGGTAAATGGTGTCAAAAACAAGGCTCTGAGTAAGAGTCATATGGCATGTGGAATACTTTACAATATAAATTAATTTACTTTAAAGAGTTAATAAGTTGCACACTGGAATATGAATATATATATGTATATATATATATATCCAAAATAAGGCCCTTTGTGATAGTTTGCTAAATTGCATGATAGAGAGTGGAACCAACTGTGTACTCACAGATATTCTAAGGAATTTTAATTGCTAACATGTTTGGTTTAGAATGTTAGGAATAAGCTTATTTTTTAAAGATTTAAAAATTAATCTTCTGTTAAACCATCCTTATATAGCTAAAGGGAAGCTACAGTATTGTTTTAAAATTCAGAAAAAATCTTTGTTCATTTTTGTATGTAGACAATCTCATTGTTGTTCTACAACCACCTTTGACAAGAATAAGCATTGAAGATATACTTATGGATGTATTGAACTAGGTAATCAATCATCCAATTAAAAATACTATGGAAAACACTTGCGTTATTGATGGTCTCATTTGTCCATTAGTTATTATGTATGTCAAAGCATATGCCTAAAGATACCTACTTACGTACTTCAGCTCTTTTCTTCAATTACCTTCCAATTAAAGCAAACTGCTTTAACTCCCTCACCAAAAAGAAAAAAATTGTGTTAGAGAGTGAACGCAGGTGTACATTGGCAGTGTGTTCTTCTTCAGGTTCCTGATGATGTTTCAGTGCAAATCACATAACTGATTAGCTAACTGCTAAAGGTGTCCTTTAAATAAAATTTTGTGAATGTTTAGCAGGATAATTGGTATATTTATTCTTTTTATATAAATACATTTCTACTATTTGATCTACTTTCAGGGACCATCATTGAGTAGATTTAATATGCAGTTGCAAATGTTTTAATGCACTAGACCCATAATACTTTCCTTGTAATTACAAATGCAAATAAAGGCACCAAACAGTGGGGACTATTTATTTTTCATAAATGTATTTGTTTAACCTAAGTTCTTCTCTCTTGGAATACTTAAATATCAAACCATACTATTTCTCTTTTTCACTTTTTTGAGAAAACATTTACTGATACTCTTCCTAATGCAAATTAGAATACATGAAGAATATTATTTTGTATGTGAGTATGATTCATGTGTACATGTGAATCTGTGAGTGTTAGTACTCGTGCACATGCCTGAAGTCCACGTATTGGGTGCCTTCTTCTGCCGTGCTTTGTCTTATTCCATTGAGATGGAGTTTCTCACTGAACCTGGGGCTCATTGTTTATTTTGGCTAGGTCAGCAGCCAGGACATGGCAGCAATCCATCTGTCTATTCACTCTCCTCACCAGGCTGTGAGCGTTTGCAGGTGCACTCAGCCATGCCTGACTTTTTATGTGTGTTGAAGGAGACCGGCTATTGCATATTGTCATCTGTTCTCCAAATAGACATCATGGGAAGTACACAGAAGCATGTGTCCATACACACAATAAAAAAAATAAATGAATGGTTTTTAAAAGTAAACCCACAGGTAACACTGAATGCTCATCACTGACAGGCCTACCACAGAAAAGACAGTTCTCTGAATATATATATATATATATATATATATATATATATATATATATATATATTCTTTGAAAGAGAGCTTGAGAGATTATATCTTAACATGTGGGAACCAGGTGCCTCACTCCTCTCTCCCTATATTTAGCTTTGTCTCTGTGAAGAAAATAAGGATGGCAATTTTTGATGCTTCTGGATGAGGGCACAATGAAACTGGGTATTGCAAGCACTCAGGCTGGATTCTACTACTTTGCTACTACTGGAGTGCTGAACACTTTCTTTTTTCCTTTTCTCCTTTTTTTTTTTTTTTTTTTTTGGTTTTGCAAACAATAACATGAATTTATTTAATTAATCTAATGTTAGAATCTGCTACTTATGTAAAATTCACATGTTATTAAAAATCTTTAAAAAAATTATTTATATATTCACTTTACCTCCTAACATCAGCCTCCTCTCCTCACAGTACCCCCTCACACAGATTCTCCTCCTATTCTTCCCTCCCATTCTCCTTTGAAATACCCCTTCTATGTATCACTACCCCTCCCCCTTTATGGAGCACATTAAGGCATTGTTGAACTAGGCACATCCTCTCCCACTGAGGCCAGACAAGACAGCTCAACTAGGGGAACAAGATCTACAGGCAGATAGACAACAGATTTAGAGACAACCCCTGTTCCAGTTGTTGAGAGACTGGCATGAAGATCTGCACGTCAGCTACATATGTTCAGGGGCCTAGGTCCAGGCGATACTCACTCTTTGGTTAGTCCTTGAGAGCTTCTGAGTGTTCAGGTTAGTTGACTCTGTTGGTCTTCTTGTCGCATCCCTGTCCTCTTCAGGTCCTTCAATATTTTCCCAACTCTTCCAGAAGATTCTCTGAGCTCCATCTAATGTTTAGCTGTGGGTCTCTGCATCTGTTTCCATTGGTTTCTGCGTGGAGCCTCTCAGAGGTCAGTTATGCTATGCTCTTGTCTGCAAGTATAACAGAGTATCATTAATAATGTCAGGGATTGGTTCTTGTCCATGAGATGGGTCTCAATCTGGGCTTTCATTCCCTACATCTTTGCTCTATCTCTGTCCTTGTAGGCCAGACACTTGTTCGACTATGTTCATAGTAGTTCTATTTGTAATAGCCTGAAACTGAAAACAACCTAGATTTCCCAAGTACTTTCTTGAATTACACTCAAAAGCAATGAAGGCTGGCTACAAGTCCACTATAACAAAATAATAAAATCACAGGTCTTTTCTACTCTCTTTAGTCCAGGGGTGGTCAATCTTCCTAATGTTGCGACCCTTTAATGCAGTTCCCTATGTTCCTGGTGGTCTTAGGAGACAACTGTGAAAGGGTCATTCCACTCTCAGGTTGGGAACCTCTGTTCTAGCAGTTCATTGTCTGCTAAACCATATTGTTAGGTTAGGAAAGATTATGTAGGTAAGGCAGAAATGAAGTTTTTCAGAGTTAGCGCACCACTGTGTTCATTTGCACACACTTGTGCATATATCTGTATACCGTGTACATGTGCATACACATAAACTCAAAATAAAAAGAAAAAATGTCAAGGAAATTCACACAGCCATAAAACTAGACCAAGAAAAAGGATATGTATACAAGGACACAGAGTCTTGATGATATTGGTTAAGCAAAGATTTGAAAGTCCAAACATTCTTGAATTATCTTTACGGTGATTTCCCATGGTTTGACTGTTCTTTCCAAATTTATTTGAAAAAGGAAGCCTTTTTATTTTAAATGCACTGTTTTGGGTGTAAAATGACAAAAATTTGAATTTGAGACATATGATTTCATTTCATGCTAATAGTAGACTTCTTGGACATTTTTATATATCTCAGTAACATGCCATGACATTTGTTGTTTGACTGAATACATTATATTAATTTACTCTATAAGAGAATCCGTATAGAGCTACATGACTAAGATTCACATAGTTTAAATAAAATCCTGTTTGATTTCAAGCTCTATGCTATTTGAGGGACCATGAATGTAAATTACAGCATGCTTGCTGTTGTGCATGACTTTAAGAACCATCATGTTAATGATGTGTCCCCTACAGTTGTGTCACACTGTGTCTGAAAAACTGCTGTGAACATTTCATTCTCTCTTTGGACAAGGATGCCATGACTGCATGCATAAACTCTTCACTACTTTTCATCTCTGGCAGAATTGTTGTGTGAGGGAATATCTGTGGATAGAGGAAAACAAACAAACAAACAAACAAACAAACAAAAACTAGCCCTGGATAACAGGAGCTTTTGAATTCTTACTATATTTAAGGAGCTTAGGGATATAGTGAAACAGCTGTCTTTTGACCTCATCCAGTGCTTTTCAAAAGTTTGTTTACATGCAAATTATTTGGTGATATTATAAACAGGAAGATTCTGATTTGGAAAGGCTTGGGGTGCTGAGAGATTCTCCTCCCCCTTCTCTGTCTGTCTTTTTTATTGAAAATAAATTTTCCCTCATAATATAATTTTGTTTTCCTGTCTCTCTCCTCCTCCCAGTTCCTTCCCACCTTCCCTCTAATCTGATTCTATTTCTTTTTTGTCTCTTGTTAGAAAAGAACTAACAAGTTTCTAAGGGATAAGTATAATTAATATAATGTAATATAATAATATAATGTAATAAGAGCCCAAGAGATGACACAAGAAAGAGATTCCCCACTCATTCTTATATACAGGAATTCCATGAAAACACTAATTATAAAGCCATAATATATACACAAAGAACCTGTGGGGTAAAAAGAGAGAAGAAAAATATACAAATAAAAAATGTTCATAAATGAAAATCCTAGACATAAAACTAGGAGACAGGAACCTTTGAAGATGCAGCTGAGTTCATTTTCTGTTGGACATTTTAATGCTGGGGAAGCATTAGGAGTAGTTTGTTTCCCCAGTGAGACCCTCTTGGAGGAAACTAAGTCCCTTTGCAAGTGGGTATCAATTGGACATGGCTTCTGGGTTAGGGATGTGGGCATGTTTCCACTTTTCCTTTTATCTGTAAGACTTCATCTGACACACACACACACACACACACACACACACACACACACACACACACACACACAGAGGTCCTGCCTCAGTTTCTGAGTTCTTTCAAGTGTTGATCTTGTTGATTTAGAGGCCCTTGTTTTCTTGGTCCTCTATCCCTCTGTCTCTTACACACTGTTTTCTCACCTCTTTTCCTGGGTTCTTGTGGCCCAAGGAGAGGGATTTCTTGGAGATACCTTGTTTAGGATTGAATGTTCCAAGACCTCTTCCTCTGCATAATGTCTGGCTGGCTGTCATTTTCTGTATTTGTTCACATCTGCTGTAGGGGAAATCTCTGATGGTGGCTGGGTACGACATTGGTCTATGTGTCGGCAGAATGCCAGTGGGAGCTATTTAATTGGCATTTTATTATTTATTTATTTTCAGAACACCGGTATTTGGTTTTACACTAGGTCCTTGGACTAACTAGTCTCAGGATCTTTGTCACCTAAGCGGTGTAGGACATGGGTTCCAACTCATGAAGTGGGCTTTAAATTAAATCAGATATTGCTTGGTTACTTCCACGAGCTTTGTACCATCACTAAACTACCTTATCTTGCCTGCAGGACACCATTGTAGATAAAATGATTGGTGGCTGTTTTGGTGTTTACACTTCTCCTTTGGTAGTGTATAGAGTATATCCCTGTACCAAAAATGCTAGAACATAGGGGTGAATATTCTAGGAAGATACCAGCTTGACTTTTGATACCAGCCTAGTGTGTTGTGTATGTATGTCTTCAGCAATGTGGTCTGGCTGTCAGTTTGTGGAAAGTAATCTATAATTTTAGCAATAGCCTGGTTGCTTGTGGATTCCTGTGGGACATCTTTCACCAAAAGCTCAGTTACAGATAACCCAGTACCAGTACTGGAATTTTCATTTGGTCTCAAGAGATGTCCAGTTTTTCGGAGGAGATTCACTTAGACTACCTTCACATATGAATATATGTCTCAGGACAATTCATAACATACTCTGTTATGTTTCCATACTACCCCTACATTCCCTCACTCATCCTCCACATTTTTCCTCATCTTCACTTGATCTTCCTGTTCTATATTCATCCATCCATCCATCCATCCATCCATCCATCCATCCATATCTATTCAATCTCCCTTTTCTACAGAGATACATGTGTTATGTACCCACCCATCTTTTACTCTGTACTCACTGTAATTCTATGGACTGTGGCTTTGTTATCACTGACTGAACACCTAATGTCCACATAAAAGTAAATACATAACACATTTGTCTTTCTAGGTCTGTGTTACGTCACCTGGGATGACTTTTTCTAGTTCTATTTCATGAGTGTCTTTATTTGTTTTTTAAAAATGTCTGAATAATACTCCACTGTGTAAATGTACCAGGGTTTCTTTATCTATTTTTCTGTTGATTCTAATGTCTAGCTGTTAAGAATACAATGAACACAGATTGACAAGTGTCTATCTGTTAGAATGGCTACTTCTTTGGGTATATTCCCAAGTGTGGTTTGGGTGGATCTTGATCGATTGATTCCCAGCTTACAAAGTATACTGGCTGGTTTTGTGTGTCAACTTTACACAAGCTTGAGTTATCACAGAGATAAGAGCCTCCCTTGAGGGAATGCTTCCATAAGATCCAGCTGTAAGACATTTTTCAATTAATGATCAAGAGGGGAGGGCCCAGCCCATTGTGGGTGGTGCCATCCCTGATCTGATAGTCCTGGGTTCTATAAAAAAAGCAAGTTGAACAAGCCAGGGGAAGCAAGCCAGTAAGTCATATCCTTTCATGGCCTTTGCATCAGCTCCTGCTTCCTGACCTGCTTGAGTTCCTGCCCTGACATCCTTTAGTGATGAACAGCAATGTGGAAGTGTAAGCTGAATAAACCATTTCCTCCCCAACTTGTTTCTTGGCCTCGGTGTTTTGTGCAGGAATAGACCCTGACTAAGACACCAAGTAACTACCACATTGATTTCCATAGTGGTTGTACAAGTTTTCCCTCTTATGAGCAATGGAGGAGACTTCCCCCTTCTCCACATTGCTTGTCTTAGGCATTCTGAAAGGTTTATAATGAAATCTTAGCATAGTTCTGAATCTTGTTTTCCTTATGACAAATGCTGTTGAGCATTATTTTAAGAATTTCTTGACCATTTGTCCTTCCACTTTTAAGAATACTCTGGTTAGGTCTGTATCTCATTTTTTAATTGGGTTATTGTTTCTGTGATATCTAGAGTCTTGAGTTCTTTATATATTTTGTATATCAATACTTTATTGTATGTGTAGTTGGTAATAATCTATTCTCATTCTGTTGGCTGCCACTCCCCCCATCCCCATGGCAGCATTATTTATATTGCAGAATCTCTTCAGTTTCTCAAAGTTCATTTATTAATTATTGATTTTGGTGTCTATACTAATGGTATTTTTTCAGAAAGGCTTTTTCAGTGCCAATGAGCAGAAAAAAAGTAGGCAATAATCTTAAGCTCATTGGCACAGTGTATCCGATGGAAGTCTTTGATCCATTTGGAGTTGTTTTGTGCAGAGTGTATATATACCAAGTGGTATGAATCCATTTGGTTTCATCTACAAGCATTCATCTGTTTTGACCATTTTCATTTATAGAAAAATTTTCTTCTATAACTTTGTTGATGATATTTTTCTGTGCTTTTGAGCTGGATTTCTTTCCTTTGCTCTATTCTTATTATTCTTAGTTTTGGTCTTTCTGTGGTGTCTCAGATTACTTGGATGGTATGTGTCAGGAGTTTTTAGATTTAACATTTTTTTTTGTCCAAGATATATACTTCTTCTATCGTATCTTCAATATCTGAGATTCTGTCTTTAATTTTCTGTAGTCCGTTAATGAGGCTAGCCTCTCATAGTCTTGTTCAACTTCTAAATTTTTCATTTCCAGATGGGTTTTCTTTATTGATTCATTTTTAACTTTCAGGTCTTGAGCTATTTTATTAATTCCATTTTACTGATTGTGTATTCATACATTTCTTTAATGAATTCCTTAAGGACCTCTATTATACTCATAAATGGTATTTTAAGGTATTTGTCTTGTGTTTAACAATGTTTGATTTTTCAGTGCCTACTGTGATATGATCTCTGGGCTCTAGTGGAATCAAATTGTTCTGGCTGTTATTGACTGTGTTTCTATGACTATCTCTGGGTGGGTTTGGGATGATTGTGATACTAGGTGCTGATATATCTGTTCTTGTCTTTGTTGTGTGGGTGTTTTGTTTCTTGGTTTCTGTTGCCCTTGCTGGTTCTTAGATGAGTGTGGTGGCTGTATGTTGCCTGGTAGGGAATTATTTTAGAATATTGCCAGGTGTGGCCGCTGCGGTTCCAGTAAAATCTGTTTTTGTGTATTGAGAGGTTACACTTAGAAATCAGGATGAGCTAAGAGCAGGGAGTTCTAGAGGGGAATCCACAGGATGGAGGAAAACAGGATGTTCTTCTAGGACCTGCTTAGTCCCCTGGGAATATAGCAAGATAATGAAGAGAAGCCATAACATGTCATCTGCTAGGTAGCTGAGGATGACACATGACAGTGGGGTATTTTCTTTGGAGAAGAGAAGGGAAAGGTAAAGATCTGCAGTTAGTCCACCTGCATCCCTGGCCAATGTTCAGAGCCTTTATTTCTAATAAATTCTGAGATGATAGGTTGGTGATATGTGTACGATTTAGGCAGCAAAGTGGGGGAACACCCTTATAGAAGCAGGAGGAGGGGGATGGGCTGGGAGTTTTGGGGGGGAACAGGAAAGGGGATAATATTTGAAATGTAAATAAAGAATATATCTAATTCAAAAAAGAATATTGAAGATCTAGATTTGTGTGTTAGATCCCATGTGGAATTTAGAATGATTTTGGCAATACTTACTTGATGGGCAAAACCAATCTTTCCTTCTCGTATTGCCAAATCATTTAACAAACTGGAAAGCTCTTCTTTCCAGAAGGTAGTCTTAAAGTTGTCAGCTGACAAATCTCATGAAGTTTCTATCACCAGATTATCATTGTGACATTGATTTTTATAATAATAGAAAAATTTTATATAAAACATTTAACTATGGTACACAAGACTATTTGAATAATCATGGTCTAGAGATGAAGTGTAAACTCATTGGTAAAATGCCTGGGGGAAGAGAGAAAGAAAGGAAGTGAGGGAAAGAGGAAGAGAGAGGTGGACAAGGGGAAGATTAATTTTACTACTTGCATTTCGAAGAACATAATCCAATAACATTTGATCACCTAATGTTTATGAGTAAGAAGATTTTTTTTTTTTATCAAGACTATATAAGGAACAGAGATAATGTATAGACAATAAAGACTGGTTGAATTACTTAAAAATAACCTTTATTTGTCAAAGTAGAGTCATTTAAAGCCATTGTGGGTAAACACACACATACGTACATAGTAGAAAGTAATCACACACAAGAGGCAGGCAAAGATCAGTAGTATTGGTACATAAAACCCAGGAAGAGACTGGAGTAAGAAAAACTGTTTGAAAAATAAAACTAGTTTAATGAGGCTATTAAGGTTGAACTAAGAAAGGGAATCTCTAAATAGTGGAGAAGAAGAAACAGATGGCAGTTTAGGAAATAAAGGAGAGATCATAACTGAGGGCGGAGTGGTATGAGACTCTGAGTTACTTGGTAAACATGGCATTATTCTTTAGAGTTGGCAGTGACTTGAGTGTATTTCATTAACACAGTAACATTTCCCGTATTTTTGCACATTTTTAAAACTTGTGATTGCCTTTCAAATGTAGGCTACTGTTTATTTTGTGGTTAGTGGCACAGAGACACGCTCATACCTCCTTTTTCCTTCCTTAAAGCAGCACTGGCTGTACCCAGGGATATCAGTTAGGTTACAGTGACACAAGAATAAGTTTTCTGGGACACAAAGAAGAAAATATCTTGTTTTAAGTGTCTGCTTAGGTCAGTGTGACCAATGTCCACCCAGGAGGTACTACTTCAGGCTTTTTAAAAAAATTGTGTATTTTATTTATTTCCTGTATGTGATGGTTCTTAACCATTTAAGACCTTTTACATATCCTGTAGCCACATCCATTTGTGCTTCCCTTGTCCTGCCTAGACCTAGGAAGTCATCTGTATTGATTATTGTTAAAGACTGTTTGTACACACTTCTCTACAAAGATGGCTAATGCTGAGTTATAGAAAGATGTCCTTATAATTTAAGCATTGCTGCATTTTTCTTTGTAGTAATGTATTAGTGCTGGATGATGTTATCCATTAACAAAAAGAGATTGGAAGTTTGAAAGATGCATCATTGTCCTATAATTTTTGATTTAACAAATGCTCAAGATATTAAGTGAAATTATTTTGGTATCTTTTCTAAGGGGACAAATTTAATGGATACATTTGTTGAATATATTGTGAAAAACTTAAAGAAAACAGCACTTACATTGTTATTTGGGAAATGAATCTACAGTAAAATCATAGAATTTGGTAAAACTCACAACATTTTCATATATTCTTCAGTGAGATAGGTAGGTTCGAAAGCATCTAAAGCAAACAAGACTGAGCTGGCAATTTTATGACACATTAAAAATTCCCTCAATTTTGGTGTGATCTAGTGAGTAGAAGCAGACACCAAATGAAACCCAATCATTGACTCTGGAGAACATTCAAGCAAAATTGCCTGGAAAGGTTCTGTAGAATCTTCAGTCTTTATCTTATTTTGTGATTGCTTTTAAAATTTGGTGTGTGTGTGTGTGTGTGTGTGTGTGTGTGTGTGTGTGTGTGTATGTGAGCACACACATACACGTGCTTTTTTTTTGCCATGCAGCATGTACACAAGTCAGAAGACAGCTTGTGAGAGTGAATTCTCTCCTTTCCCTGTTTAAGTCCTGTCATTAAACTTATGTCTTTAAGCTTGGCAGCAAGTGTCTTTGTCTGATGAGCCATCTCACTGAGCCTTGTTGTGTTTTAAAAGTCAGGCAGCAATTAGTGAAACAAAAAAAGACCATAAATTTGAAACAAGCATTTCCAGAGGGTTTGGAGGGTGGAAGGAGAAGGGAGAAATGATATACATATATTAGCAAAAAATATAATAAAATAGAAATCATGCCTTATCTGTTATGCATTTTTCCATCACTTGGAAGACTATTTTGAGTAATGTCTGATGGTACATGTTGGAACATGGTCCAGGGATGGAGTCATGTGAAGAAAACTCGGAGTTTTTTTGAGAATACTCCAAGTCTTATGACCTTGATTTCTTAAGAACTTAGAATTATTCTTGGAATGTGTTTTCATGCTCCTCTCTGAGGTAGCAGAGAAGAGGATAAGCATGTTTACTGCAGAATATTCATTATTGCTTGCTATTTATTTTCAATTAAACATTTAAAAGATCCTTGATATATCTGGATGGAAATTTTTTTTTACCATGTGTGTTGTGGCTTGCATTTATGATTATATAAAGTTTGAATTTATGAGATTACTCATATGATCTTTCTTAATCCCCAGAGTATAAATTGTTTGATGCTCTGAATAAAGTTGTCTGTTGCATAAGATTTCTGTTTGCCTCATTGATAGGCTTCATTCTCCCAGGCCTCCTCTCTGCCTCTCCATTTCTTTCTGCTTAGATTTTAAAATCAAATGCTTCAAAGGAAGTGTTTATTTTTAAAGAATACATGCCTTTCTCTCTATCACAAAGCTAACCTTTCACCTGTTTGGTGTTCTTGCTTCATAATTCATAAGTCAGCAAGCCTCAGGAGAGGATGGGGTGTCTCTGTTTTCTACAGACTTCTGGGAGTTTTGTTCTAAGCTCTGTCTTGGATACTGTTTGTGCCAGTTACAACTGTTTCTTAAAATATAAAGGTTTGGCTTGTTTGGCTTTGGGAGAAGAACTTTGTTTTAACATGGTCATTCCCTGACAGTGTATTGATCACTTTATTTGCATTCTAGGGTAGTAAAAGAAAATTTAATGGGTCCCCATGAAAAACTAATTAAAAAGGGCCCTGTAGATTCCTTCTCCCTAACCTGAGTAGCTGAAGCCGGAGCCTTCAGGGTTTGCCAAGCAGAGGCCCAGTTAATCAGTTAACAAAGAATGCAGAGATACAGGACAAAGGGCTGCTGAGTCACCCCAGGAATGGGCCTCAATGAAGATAAGAGAGATGAACATCTGGCTGCAGGAACTGCACCCTGTCCCCATGGACCAGTTTGGCCCGATGATGTTCAAAAATTGGAAAACAACCAATCGATCGTGTACACCAGTGCAAAAGTTTCTCCTTTTCCCCACCCTGAGCTTATATAAACCCTAAATCCCTGAGCCATGAGGTCGATGCCCCTGTCTCCTACATTGAGACACGTGTTGGCCTGGGATGCTCCACCATTAAACTACCTCATGTTCTTGCAGCAAGTTGGTCTCTTGTGTGTCCTTTGGGTGTGCGCCATCCTGAGACCCGAGTGGGGTCCCCTTCAGGGGGTTCATGAGCCTTTCAGTAGTGCTTTTTAAAACTCTAATGCTACCAAAAGACATTTGTTTGGACTAGATGTGACATTTTATTAATAAGGAAATTTTAGTAATAGTTTAACAATTTATTGAAATTATAGAGTGAAAGACAATAAAGAGAACTCATTCCTGATTAAACAGTTAAAAATTTCAAAGCACTAACATTGTTTAGCTTTCATATTCCATATATTGCTTTTATTTTCCATAAAGTTAAAGAGTTTGTTTATGTGGATACACGCTGAGAGTAATACTCTGTTTCTCAGACTAAAAAGTCTGGACTTCTCTTCTCACACTGTGCGTTTCTGTAGAGTCTATGTCCCCAGAAAAGTCTTAAGTCAAGTTTCACAAGCTTGGGAAACTTGATTTGTTTTTTAACTGATACATAAAAGCATCTTTCTCCTTCCTAGTCATGAGTTTCTTGGATTTCTCACTCCTGTGGTACCCCTGCCAAGGTTTCTAGAATAACTAAACTAATCTTTATGTAAATAGAAACATGCCCCACAGTGCTCTACAGCTGTTTGCAGGATGAAAACACTAATCCTTTCACCTCACTGTGCTTACACCCAGCCAGGAAGCATCTGTAGCCTAAATTTCTTCTATCAAGTAAGAATTTTAATGACTCTGTCTAGCTTTACTTGTGTGTGTGTGTTTCCTGAGCTGTATAATAGATTAGAAGGATCGGATATTGTTTTAGATATTATCTTAGCTAGTCCTCACAAAAGCCTTACCATCTTCAGCACACATGCTGTTATGATTTGAGCTGGCCATTCCAGTTGACTTTGAAAGCAAGGAATCAGTGAACACATTACTAATCCAACTCCTGACAATGCTTGTAGAGGTCATTTAGTCAGGAGTGATTTCACTGCTTCATCTTCTTGATGATTGCCATGGGATCTAGGACTTTTCCTTGAGAATTGTAATTCTATTACAGTCACAAAATGTATGAAACTCCAGTTCAACTAATACTTTCAGAGAGAGAATGTTGTTTTATTAGAGCAGAGAATACAAATAAAAGTGAAATGTAGGGGATCCTGCTACGTAGAGTTTTAAGGTATAGACTATGATCATCTGCAGATCTTTTTTTTTTTTTTTTTAAAAATTAAAACTATGATGTCACATGAAGTACCTGAATGTCAGTTCAAATAAATTACTTCACAGTTAAAAGATTAGTATAGAAATGAATATGACTCAGGGTTGAGAGTGGGAAGTGTGAGAGCCATAGATGAAGGCAAGAAGTGAGTTTGCTAAAGTGTCTTATATAATGTTCTTAAGCAAAAAGGCAGGGTGCAGCATGTCTTTATATCTATTGATGCTAATGTATACAGAAGATGTATTAGTGTAACAGTTTAAAATTGACATCTGTACATGTTTCTTAAATATAGCTCAGGCAAGAATTCTGCAGACTCACAGATATACAGAAAAAAAAAACAAAAAAACAAAAAAAAAACAAAAAGGCTTTTTTAAAAGTCAGTGATAGCCATGTTTTCATGGTCGAGTGTAGAAAAGATTGATTCAAAACAAAGAGCTGTATTAGTTTTTACACATTCAGACTGTAGATCTAAACTTTAAAACTCAAACTATTTGAAGTTGCTTGTTTATAATCAAATCGCAACAAGAAAAATTAAAGAAGAATCGTTAAAAATGGCTATATAAATACACCTACACATGTGAATGTTTTAAAAGATTGGCTTATTATTAAAACAACACATAAGAAAATAAGGTTACTTGTGTTAAAGGGCTGGGAAAATGAATAAGGACGTTAGGGCTTTTTTTATTGTTAGTTTTTAAAAACTGTCATTGTGATTATGATAGGCAGGGTTCTAAAATGACCCTTATGGCTTCCCAAACCTGGAAATTGATCCAAGGAATTAACTGTCATGGGTTTTGCTCCATGGATTAGGATATCTGCTGTGGCCCTTGTGGCAAACAAGAACATCAAAGTTATCTGAATATGCATGACAGAGTCACCCACATCCTTTAAAACAGATTTATTTTCTGCTGTTCTAAGAAAGGGAGTTCAGAATGATTCATTAAGATCGAGGACAGGTTATAATGATGTTGTCTGTTGCCAAGATAGAAAAGGCTATCTGGCTAGGACCTGAGGGACACTTCAGTGGTCTGAGACACATTCTATGTTGAAATGAAAATTTTTTGTTTCTTTAGAGACTCAGTGTGTCATGTGATTTTTTTTTAATGGAAACTGCCTTATGAGAGGATATTTTGCTGAAACAGACATGTGAGAGAATGTTTTGGTAAGAACAGATGCATGGTGTTTTTCTGGAAGTGACCTGGTAAAAGAGAATGAGATGTTTGCTGGAGTGGATGCTTGAGAGAACAGGAGATGTTTTGAAAAAGTATAAGTATAACCCAACAGACAGTGGACAATGCTATCACATTTGTTTACCTTGCAATGCTGGTGATTCTTGAGCTGAGCTGACAAGGGTCATTGTTGGACTTCGACACTGGTCTTCACTGATGAGACCATGGCAGTGGTTCATTTTGCTTTGCTTTTCTAGTCTTTGCAGACAACTCTGTAGCATTGGTTTGCCTTGCCTTCTTTGCTGATCATTGCTTGTTATTACTTTATAGAGCAAAACACACCAAAGAACTTTTGTGAACATGGGCTGATTGATGGAGCCTAGCAGTTTTTCCATTCACTTTAGCATGTCTGTTGCTGTCATCTCTGTTCAACTCATGTTCAGGCAGTCATGTTGGTATTACCATAGGGGTGTAGCTTCTGATCTTACTAGGAGACAGTCAAACTCAAACTTCCTAATCCTCTGGCTCTTACAGACTCTCCATCCCCTCTTCTCCAATGTTCAGTGAGTCTTAGGTGCAGAAGTTGTTTTGTAGATGTATCCATTGTCACTGAACTCCATAACTCTGCAATAAATAGTTTTAAAATGTTTTTATTCTTTGACATTTTCCCACACAAGCATAATGAATCCTGACTCTTCTTACTCTGTTTCCATATCTCATCCCTGATTCTTCTACCAAAACCCCTCTTCTACTTTCCCAGTTGCCTTCCTACTTTCATATCTTTTTTATGTGTGTGAGACCCACTGAGTTTAAACCTAACTGCAGTAAAATCATGAGAAAGAGGTCAATTACTGAAGCATGGCAACTAATCAATATCAACACCAATAGAGGAAGTGATACCTCTCTCCCCAGTCACAATTAATTATCAATAATCCCCCAGGCAAGGGGATATTGACAGGGACCATATCTTTTGGATACAATAGAAGCTTCAGTGACTTCATGAGTACAGTAGTCTTGTCATGACCTGAAGACAATTGCTCAGTAGTGCTCTCTTAACAGCTGGCTGTTCTAGTCTTTCCACTTCCTTTTCTGTGATATTCCCTAGTCTTGAGGGGAGGGTCGATATAGTCCCATTGAAAACTGAGCATGCCCTCCTCACTTATTCTTTACACTTAGACGAAACATGAGTTTCTATAGAAAGTGCTGTCTACTACAAAGGGAAACTTCTCCAAGGAGGACTAAAAGCCAAACAAATCTATGGCTGTAAAGGTAAGTATTTAGAAGGCACTTTGGTACTACATCAATTTTGCAAAACAATAGTGGTAGGTTCTCTCCTAGAGCCCACAAATTCTCCAGTCAGGGTTTGGTTGCCGGGTTTACAGTGCTTGAGTTCCATCCCATGAAACAGGCCTTAGGTTCAATTATATAGCTGTAGGTTATTTTTCAAGAAATTCATGCTACTATTGTACTAATAAGCATATTTTGCTAGGCTGGTCTTTATTGTAGCTCACAGACTTCACAGATGCTTAAGACCATTGATAAGATTTTCTTCTGAAGATGCCTATATACTATGATTTGGCACTCTCAAGGCTGGGTATCAGGAAGGAAACTTCAAGGTCAACAAGTAACAGTTTGATTTCTCTATACCCTGTGACCAAAATATGTAGTATCTTTCCCAATAGGAGTTTGCCATCAATAACTAGATCCTTTAACAGTGTATGCTTTATTTAAAAGACCAGTTTAGCTTTTGGTTGTGGGGAGCATACAGAAGGCGGCTATGATCCTTGCAGCCATCTTGAGCCATATACCCTGACAAGAGACTTGTTACAATAGCCTACCACAGCTGAGCACACTCTGATAACATCTTGCTTTAGATACCCAGGATTTTCCCCTGGGTGTGTGAGACTTAAAGCTGTGATTTAGAGCTGAGACTTAAGGGTGCGACTTAGAGATCAGATTTAGAGGTAAGACCTAAGGGTGTGACTTAAGGGCGTGGCTTAGAAGTGAGGCATATAAAAGATGAGAGGCAGACAGAAGAGTTTAGTACAACTTAAAACTAGGAATTAGGTTAGAGTACAACTTGGAACTAGGAATTAGGCTAGAGAGTACAACTCACAGTACAACTTAGAGTTAGTAATTAGGCATGAGGTAAGAAGACACTTGGACTAGAGAACTCAGAAGAAAGAATTATTAGACATTAGGCACTTAGCACTTGGAAGAAGTAACTTGGAACTTGGAGGCATTAGGGACTAGGAACTAGGGACTTGGAGAGAAGAAGAGAGACTGAAGAATAAACGGGATTGAATCACACTCTGTCTGGTCTCCATTCCTCCAGAGAGTCCGTCCTCAGTTTCTCTCTTGCTGAACCCCGACCCGCGGACTGGAGCAGCTTGGGGCAGTGCGGGCTAACAAGTTAGTCCCCAAGGCTTTTGGCAGTGTGGGTTCCAACATTGACAGAACGGTCCAAGACATTTTGGACCCCAAACGTGGGGTAGAGCAGTTCTCAACATTTGGTTGTATGTTATTGATTTTATTTATTCTTGGACGTATTAATTAGGCGCATGTGCATTGAAGCTTACTCAAAATTCTTGTGAAATATTCACATTTGGGTTATACTCACGTTTGTATTGATACTTAATAAGGTTCCTTCTGCAGTTTAGAATTATTTTTGTTTTTTCTTAATAGTAAGTATGAACATTCATGAATTCTTTTGAGCAGGATTCAGTGTGTGTGTGTGTGTGTGAATTTTGACTGTCAGTGAGTGTCCATTCCTAGACTGCAGACATCTCAAAGATTTAGCATATTAATAAAAAGTCTTCATTTTGAGGATTTACCAGGTTCATTTAGACCCCAGAATTCCCAACGTGCACAATCCTAATTCTCTTTCCAGCATTTACTTAATGGAGTCTAGGTGAGATAGTGTGTGTAAACACTTAGGACCAGTGGAAACTATTAGGCCATTATGAATGTAAAGCTGGGGATTTTATTATGACATACTGCTGAATAGTGTTTTAACTTTATCTGTTGGTGTGATAGAAATTTAAATAGAATGCTATTCCTTTTCTATCTTACATATTACATGGTCCTACTCTCTAGTTAGGAAAAATGTTGTATTATATTTAGCATTTATTTTAGTGTATATGAATTCCTGGAAAATACTGCAACATAATAAGCTTTGCATTGATTTCTATGGACCACTCATTGTTTCAATAACTCAAATCATTGCATCTGAGATGGATGACTCAGCATTTCTGGTTGTTACTCTTAAGTTTCTCTCTGTTTATGCAGCTCCATGGCATATGCAAAGCTCTGACTGTTTGTATGCAAGAAGTTGACCTTTTCTGTTCACCTGTCTCAGAAAGTACTTCATCCTCAGCAATATATTTCTTTAGTGCTGCAGATTCATTTAATTTCTTTCTTTCTTTTTATCATATCTTTGGACACTTAAATCGTATTTTAGGGCACAATTAATGGGGGCTAAATTAATTTTAAGCATACAATAGATTTTGCAAGTTCTAGCTACCTTATTTATTTTTTTTTAAATAAAGTTTATTTAGGGCATGAGAAGGGGGTTGTTAAGGGAGTAGAGGCAGAGAAAGACAGGGCACAGAGAAGGGGAGAGGAAAAGAGAGAAAGAGAGATAAGAGCATATTTAATTTCTATTAGATCTATTTTAAATATAAATTCATTGATGCATGATACTGTATATACTATATGCATGAAACTATATATTTATAGTATCAACTACATTCCTAAATAATATTTTTGAAGCTTAAAATAGTTTTTAGAGGTGTTTCTTCCAAACCCCTTATGCTCATTTGAACATTTGAACATTTGTGTGTGTGTGTGATATCCAATAGTATGTCACACAAATGTTTGCCTCTTAAAGTCTATTTGCGTTATTACTGGAAAACGAAGATACAAGTCTAGTCTTAATTCTGGGCTGTTAGATCCAGTGGACACTGACATAATTGGAACACATAGATACTCAGTCTTTGACAGGGCTTAATCAGTTAAATCCCTATCTTCTGCGTTGCAGGGGGCTTCTCCATGGGTAGAACACAACCAAAGATGCACAGAAACAGAAGGAGAAAAGCTTGGCTCTGGGACACAGATGGGGTGTCTATGATCTCATCACAGACTTCTGTTAATCTTAATTGTAGAGAATTAACATGTTAAGTACTTTAAAAATAGCACTGTCTACATTTTAGCCAATGCAATAATGATTCAACTTTTTATGGGTTATTAAAAAGCTAAATGAACTCTTATAATAGCTATTGGTTATTTCTTGTGGTTGATAGAAAATAAAATATAATTGTTTTAGGGCTATCTTTTGATAATATATTTCAACTATCATATAATTAAATGAGTAATTTCCAGATATTTTGGCTTTTAAAACTAATTCAGGAATTATTTTATAATGTTTGTGGAATCAAATCTCATGTACACCATTATAGAGTAGAAAATAAATATATTATTAAACATTTATTTATTTGTTTGTTTATCTATCTATCTATCTATCTATCTATCTATCTATCTATCTATCTATCTATCTAATACTTTGGGGGGAGGGTTGTGTGTACCACAATGGTATGTATTAAAGCCAGAGGACAACTTTCAGGAATTACTTCTGTCTTTTCATAATGTGAATCCTAGAGATCAACTGAGGTTTTCGGGCTTGTCAGACAAGTTCTTTACCTGCTGAGCCATCTTGCCAGCTCTATATTTGTTTTTATACAAGGAAATGTAGTCGTTCACTGGTTGAGTTGACATAAAATATCAACTTGTACTTTTAATGCTGAGCTTGCTCCTTCATCTCTTGGATATGTTACATGTTCCATAGAAATTATGCCCCTGTTGTGGATGAACTTAATGGGTGCAATAATGACTGCTGGAGGTGGCTAGAAATTTGAGTTTGGTTAATTGTGACATTCTGTGTTTGGGAAGCAGTTAAGGCAGAAAAGTGTGATAATGAAAACAAGGAGCAGAGTTCTTTGTCAATATTTCTTTATTTACTTAGGTGAGTTAATGTTAAATGTTTCAGCATTTTGGTGTTGAGCAGTTGGCAACTCTTGAGAGAATTTGGCATCATGGTGTCTGGAACTGAACAGATACAGTCCTTATAACCAGTATGGTAAGCCAGAGCATTCAAGGGCATTGATAGAAGGTTTAAGCTAAGAGAAAAAAAAAGTCTCTGCTTTCTTAATATCTGGCCAATTTAGACAATTATTTAAGTTAGTTTTAATGTTCATAAAAATAATTATCTTCAAAAGTTATGTTGTCTATGATATACATATACTTACACATACATGTCGTGTGAATTCATTTATTGGTCAAACTTATCATTTACTATTAAAATTCACAAAAGATAAATATAGCATTTGTATTTTAATATCAGATTTCATATTCATACTGCATACTTAGTTTCTTATAATTTTTAATAGTTTATTATATTAGTTAAAATTCTCTAGAGAAAAATCAACAATAGAATGCATAAGTATTTAAAGGTTACTTAGTAGCTTGTCTCACACAGTATGATCTAATAGTTCAATAGTGGTTATCTGTATACTGGATAGATGGAGAACTTAGTAACTCCTTAATGTTTCAGGGCTAAATGCCCCAGAGACTTCAATTTGCCACTGAAGGTATGAACAATTCCTGGAGAGCGGCTGACTTACAGCTTATTTTGGAAGGCTAAATAAACTAGCATCCAGTGTAAGTGGCAGCAATATAGTGGATGCACACACCAACAAGGAATGAAGGAGCACAGGCAAATCAACGCCAATGTTTCCTAGGATCCTGCAGATGGAAGGAACTGACTGCATGGAGTCTGTTGGAGGGTAAGTGTCCCTCAATCAATTCTGGCTAGAATTGCTATCACAGTCTTACTCAGAGGTAAGTCCCTGATCCTAGGTCCAATCAAGTTGGCAACTGAGATTAACCATCAGACTTAGTTGCTTCATCTTTTAATCTTCCACCAATCACTTTCAGTAAGTTTTATTGTCATGGCATAATTTATATGACACTGAATTTTACCTTTCATTTATCGGCTTGCAACTTTCTTACAAAAGTTTGTACTTTTTCTCATCTATTGCAAGCTGTGTTTTTTGTGTCTGTCTCTGACTGTATGTCTGTGTGTTTCTCTGTCTGTCTGTCTGTCTGTCTGTCTCTGTCTGTCTGTCTCTGTCTCTCTCTCTCTCTCTCTCTCTCTCTCTCTCTCTCTCTCTCTCTCTCTCGTGTGTGTGTGTGTGTATTCAGGTGCATGTACATGTCCACTGGGATCAGAGCTATTCAGTCTTCTGTTTCTAGGTGGTTATGTTCACCTGACTTGGGCACTGGGAAAAAACTCAGATACTTCACAAGAACAGTATGTACTCCTAACTACTGAGCAACTGGTCATCTGTCCAACCTCTCTTTACTTACATCTTTAATTTTTTACAGTCCTGCTACCTGTCTGCCCTCTGACAGTTCCTCATCCCATTTCTCTTCCCCATTGTCTTCAAGAGGATATACCCACCCACCAACCCCACTTCACCCACTCACCCCACTCCACTCCAATCCACCCCATCCCACCCTATGCCACCAGTCCTCCCTAGTCCCTGGGGCCTCAAGTCTTTCCAGATTTAGGTTCATCTTCCCTCACTGAGGCCAGACCTGACAGACCTCTGCTGTAAATGTGTCAGGGGCTTTGAACCAGCTAGTGTATGCTGCCTGGTTGGTGGCTCAGTGTCTGAGAGATTTCAGTGGGCCAGGTTAGTTGAGACTGTTTGTCTTCCTATATGTGGCCCTCCTCCTCAGCTTCTTCCAGCTTTTCCCTAATTCAACCATGGGGGTCACCAGCCTCTGTTCATTGGTTGGCTGTACGTTATCTGCATCTGTCTCAGTTAGCTTCTTGTTGGGCCTTTCAGAGGAGCAGCCATGCTAGGCTCTTGTCTGTAAGCACACCATAGCATCAGTAACAGTGTCAGGCCTTGGAGCCTCCTCTTGATGAATCCCACCATTTACTGAACCTCCTTTCCCTCGGTCTCTTCTCCATTTTTGACCTAGCATAACTTTTAGACAGGATCAATTCTGGGTCAGAGTTTTTGACTGTGGGATGGCAACCCCAGTAGTAGACTTCTATCTTAAACATTTTTATTTAAATCCAAACTAACATTTTATTCTAAGACTTATTATTTTCCCATATTAAAACATATTCAACCCAATTTGAACAAGTTTAAATTGCTATCTGATTGCTTTTTTTTCTTAGTATTTGTTTTCAAGAATTAAGAAATGAAACTAGAAACCGGATTCCGATCTCAACAATCCATGTTTTATTTTTGACACATTGCTTTCTTAGCAATGTGGTGTGACCTACTTAATTCTCAGAGACAACCCAAAACATCCTTCAGTGAAACATGCAGCTAGTCTTGCAGTATCCAGCTGCTTAGGGAAAACTGGATTCTGCATAATCTAATCAGACTAAGGCACATTTACAAACTCCCTGCTCTCATCCAAAATTCTTTATTACTGCATAGTTTGGAAAAATTGTGCTGAGTTTTGGTATATGAAATGGTGGAAGGAAGATCCTCTACATTTTGAGAGGCCAAATAGCCTGTGTATGACATTCATATTGCTAACTGGGTCATTAAAACTTGGACCATGCTTTATATCCTTGTTTAAAAACCCTTTTGAGTTCCAGTCAGGGAAAGAAAAAGTAAAGTAATTAGATATCAGTTTTAATACATCATATTGAAAATAAAAACAAGACTTCCCAGTTCTCCAAACATCAATGAAGGCATGGAGAAATGAAACTTTTAAAAAAAATTTTAAATTTAATTTTATTTTTATTAGATATTTTATTTATTTACATTTACATTTATTTACATTTACATTTATTTCCCCTTTCCCAGTTTCCCTGCCGGAACCCCCCCTATGCCATTCTCCCTCCCCCTGCTTCTATGAGGGTATTCACCCCCCACCTCCCGCCTACCTATTCCTGCCTTCCCACTTTCGAATTCCCCTACACTGGGTCATGGAGCCGTCCCAGGTCCAAGGGCTTCTCCTCCCATTGATGTCTGACAAGGCCATCCTCTGTTACATAAATAGCTGGAGCCATGGGATCTTTCATGTGTACTCTTTGGTTGGTGGTTTAGTTCCTGTGAGCTCTGTGGGCTCTGGTTGGTTGATATTGTTGTGATTTTTATGGGTTATAAACCCCTTAAGCTCCTTTAGTCCTTTTTCTAACTCCTCCATTGGAGACCCATGCTCAGTCCAATGGTTGACTGTGAGCATCCCCCTCTGCATTTGCCAGGCTCTGACAGAGCCTCTTAGGAGACAGCTATATCAGGATCCTGTCAGCAAGCACTTCTTGGCATCTGCAATAGTGTCTGGGTTTGGTGTCTGTATATGGGATGGAGCCCCAGATGGGCCAGTCTCTGGATGGCCTTTATTTCAGTCTTTGCTTCACATAGTCTCTGTATTTGCTCCCTTGGGTATTTTGTTCTCCCTTCTAAGAAGGACTGAAACATCCACACTTTGGTCTTCCTTCTTGAGCTTCATGTGGTTTGTGAATTGTATCTTGGGTATTCCCATTCTTTTAGGCTAATATCCACTTATCAGTGAGTACATACCATGTGTGTTCTTTTGTGACTGAATTACCTTACTCAGGATGATATTTTCTAGTTCCATCCATTTGCCCGAGAATTTCATGAGTTCACTGTTTTTAATAGCCATTGTGTAAATATACCACATTTTCTGTATCCATTCCTCTGTTGAATGACATCTGTGTTCTTTCCAGCTTCTGGTTATTTTAAATAAGGCAGCTATGAACATAGTGGAGCACATGAAACCATTTTATACTGCTTATGGCAACAAAATTTGAGATCCCTTATGAACATTTAAAATTTTTCATTAGATTATATTAAGTATGCACAATACAGAGTTCCATTATGGCATTTTCAAATATGTATATAATGTAATTTGATCATATTTACTCCTGTTAGTCTCTCTGGTCCATGTCCTATTTCTATCAGTTCCCTTCTTCTTTCCAGCCATCATGTCTTATTTTTGTGACCCAATGTATTTCATTGGGGTTGAAGCATGCATAAGAGTTTGCATACAGGAACATGGGTACCTTATTAGAATCTTACATCTTTCCCTTACTCCACTAACCATTAACTGAATATTACATACTCAGGAAAGGGTGGGACCATATGAGACTCTCTATTCCAAGAGAGAATGTTGATAGGCCCAGTTTTGTGGTGATAAACAGTAATCACAAATGGTCTGAGAGCATAAGTACAGTAGACACCTCATGACCAGAAGGAAGCACTTCCCATCATTTTCCCTACCTTCCTCCATCTCATATATGATTTCCACCCCTTTTTTGGTGATATTTCCTGATCCCTGTACCGGTTGACATAGATAGTTTTCTTTTTATGTTTGGGCACTCAATAGTCATTTATCTTCAGTATCCTGACCAGTTATGAGTCTCTGCAGTCATTACTGATCATTGCAAAAGAAGCTTCTCTGATCAAAGTATACAGATCACTAGCCTATGTAATAAACACAATTATCTAGACAGCAACTTGATAGATATATCATGTTTATTTTTCAACAGACAGAATTATCATCCACACTAGAGCCTATGACTTCCCCAGTCTCAGATATATGACTAGGTTTACAGAACCAGATTGGAATCACCTCTTCTTGATTAGATACCAAATCCACTCAGGAAGCCAATGATTACTCATATAACAAACGATTGCACCTGCCAGTATGACTAGAGTGAGTTCAGTAGTGTTGTATATAGGGTCCTTGGTGTTATTAAGACTATGGATGACATTTCTGACCCTAAAGTTTGGATAGCAACTTCCATCAGTATAAAGCCAGCCAGTAGGAAGAAAGCTTCCAGCTCAGTTTCAGCTTGACTGTTTTATGCTAGTGACCAACCCATGTAGCCTCTTTAGCAATAGAGTCTTTTCTTTTATTTATTTACATTTCAGATGTCATTCCCTTTTCCCATTCCCAACCCCTGAAGCCTCCTATCCCATTCACCCCTCCTCCTTTTTGCTTTTATACCATTTTAATTACATGCAAGTATTAAGGTCAGTTCTAGGTTGAGGAACTAGCAATACAATAGATGTAAATAGTCAAGGAACAAGCAAGATAATAAACACAAATAGTCAAAGAACAAACAAGGCAATAAACAAAGTTGTGTGATCACTTTCCTGATCACTGTTTTTAAGGGTTTATTAGGATGACCAAAATATCTGAGCCTACTTCCCTGTCCTAGCCCAAAGTCACTTTCATGTCTGAAGCCTACTTCCTTGTTCTAGCCTAAGATTTAGATTCCTGCTTGAAATTAATTTATTGTTCTAGCCTAAGATTTAAATTTCTTCCTGAAATTACTTTGTTCTAGCCTAAGGTTAGATTCATGCCTGAAACCCACTTCCTTGTCCTCGGCCCATGTCAGATTCTTGCAAAACAGCTCCAAAAGCTCTCTGCCTCTTCCCTTTTTTTATTTCATAAACAAGACTGAGCCTGTCTGAGGTCATTCTGACAAGAATGCCTTCCTTATCCATTGTGGAATATGCATTATCAAAAACAATGCACTTCTGTCTTAGGGCGGTAAGGCTCTGTGCAGAATCTTACCCATCTGTAGTCTTACCATCTACTTTTGGTGGACAATAAGCATCAGTGGCAATTGTTTATATTTGGGTGGGGGATTCTCTGATCAGTAACTTAAGTGGGGTAGCCCAAACTAGTACTATAGTTTTTACTTAATAATGTATTACATCTAAGAGCCTACATATACTTTTTAGTAGTTATTTTCTTTTGTAACAGCAGAAACTCTTAAATTTTTCTATGTTTCAGGGTACATTTAAACTCTACAAAACTACTCAAGGTCTTAAGGAGATCATGGTTGTATGAATCATGTATCTTAGCACTTATTCTTCTTATATAGAGACTAATTCTGATGACTTTCAGATTTACTATTTTGGTTAAAATAATAATCAATTATATGTTAAAATATATTGTGTGAAAAATAAGTTTTCCAAAGTAAAAACAGCAGTGATGACAGTGGCACTATTTATGTACCATTTTTGGTTTTGACTTAACAGAAATAATTGAATTTGTATGGTTGTATTTGTACTTGCTATGATTTAACATACTGTTTGTGATAAGCTAAATGATGTGAATATGGTCACATGGATAAGATTTTATTAAAAATTTTATTAGAAAGGTTATTTTATTGCTGATTTCATGAAATTCCAACTATCTTTTTTATATCACATGAAAATACTAGATACTGGCTCTTAAATGGCAACTTGCAGCATAAAACCTTCTGGTATATGAAGCAATATTTCACACTGTTGTATATAACTTCACTACTAATATTTTCATATTTTAATTTACTTAAATTGAGTATTTCACAAATAAACTTCTATTTATTTATGAAGTACTATATGATGTCTCAATGCATGTATACAGTTTGGAATAATCCAATCAGGTTTACTTGTATGACTGCTCTTTCAAAAAACACTCTCATTTCTTTGTGGAGAGTGCAATTTAAATCCTATTGCATAGCTATTTTGAAATATGCAGAACATTATTATTATTTACAGTCTTTGTCTGATAGTACAATAGAATTCATCTAACTTGTGTATTTGAGATCAGTGTCTATCCAAAGGAATTGAAAGCAGTAAGTTGATGAGATGTCTACATTCTTAAATTCATTACAGAATTTTTCATAATAGTCAAAATGTAGAAGCAATATATCTATTTCTTTGAATAAGGCATATACTTATTATAGTGTTTTAAATGTATTGTTGAGCGTTTCTTGTATAAACACCATATTTACATCAATTTCCTTTTGCGTATCAACATGACTCTCTTCTACTCCTCAAATTAATGACCTCTAATTCTTTAAATTATATATATATATTAATATATATATATATATATATAATATATATATATATATATATATATTATATATATATATATATATATATATATATATATATATATTATATATATATATATATATATCCCAGTACCGGAAGGCTTCCCACAAAGATCTCCAGCCCAGCCGGGTGTAGGGGGTCAAGTGCGAGCAGGATGGGGGAATCATCTCTGCTGCCTCTGCCCCCCCCCATCTGAGACGTGTCTCTGCTGTTACAACCCAGTTACTCCCAGGTGCTGCACCTGTTGCTCTATGCTGAGTCGGTCAGGGTGGAGCCTGTGAGAAGCTAGCTAGCTAGCAAAGAGGGGAGGGTCCTGAGCAGATCTCTTCCCAAGTGTTGCAGCTCTTGTGACAGAAACTCTCAGACAATGGGGTGATTCTTACACACACTTCACTTCTCCAAATAGGGTTCTTGTATACGGTTTTGCTGTGGGTTAGGGTTTAGTAGCAGATAACCTTTTGGATTGGTCTGAGAGCTTGAAGATAGCTCATCTACATATGGGAGAGTCTGAGGCACTGTTTCTATATTTCTGATGGCTGTAGACCTACCTCTCTGTGGGAGGGGCTGTGGAAGGCTGAAGCTACGTGAGAAGAACCAGGAGGCCCAGGAGGCCTAGGAGGCCCAGGAGGCCTAGGAGTTCTGCCAACCCCTACCATCCCTTTAGTGTCTCTGGGGTTAGAAGCAGATTCAACTGGGTACCCCATTGTCTCTCACAACCCACTGCCTCACAACTCCCCCCCCTTTTTTTTTTTTTTTTTTTTTTTTTACAAAGGAGAAGTGTCATCCGAATAACTTCTATGTTGGGAACAGTTTGATAGTGAACCAAGACCTGATTGGTAGTTACCTTTGCAATGCTACTCATCTTCTGCTTTAGAAACTGAATGAGGCAGGGTGCCAAGAAAAGCAAGGCTCCAATGGCTAGTATGAGGCCAAGGAGGAGAAGAATCCAAGCTACTAAGGCCTTAGAGTAGCAATGGGTAGGGGTGTTTGAAGTCTAGCGAGCCCAGAGGTTCCCCTGGAGCTTTTTGAGAATTTGTACATCTTGTTCTACCAGCCAAGATTCATTGACATAGAAGCAACATTCCTCCCGCAGCAAAGCACAAGTTCCCCGCCCCCCACCCCGTTCAGCAGTTAACAAGTCCAAACAAGGCAAAGAGGTAGGACTAGATCAAAGAGAGGGATGTCCTGTGCTTTCCTTGTGGGCAGGGGTCAATGGCAGTTGTAAAGGGAAAAGTTAATGGGAATGGCTATTATTAATGGTTGGGAGAGAGAGGCACAGAAAAAGCATTGAGAGGAATTGGGATGGGTTGTCAGGGGAAGGTCTGCTGCACATTGGATATACTGTAGCCAGGAGAGTGTAGCTTGTAGATCCTTCAATTGGGCAGTCCTGCGTTCCTATAATTTTGTTGTGTCCACTGTAGGTTTCCCTAGCATAGAATCTCCAGTGGTAGGTGTTAGGAAGGCTAGGGAGAGGATGGGTGGTAGCAGAGTTAACATGAAAGATGATAAAAATACATCCAAGAGAATAGAGGAGGGGGGCCTGTGGAGGGCACATGGCCTGGACAGCCATCACCAGGTCATGGATGTGCTTCCAGGAGATCCTGCTGTTCCTCTGGGTGTGGTGTCTTCTCCCCTTCTCTTCCCCCTCCTTGGTTCTTGATCTGTCAGTGATAGGCAGTTTATCTTCTTGGTTGGTGGGGTGGTGTCAGACATTTCTGGCAGGGACCCAGATAGGCTTAGGCTGGTCTTGTGGAAAAAACACAAACAAAACCCCTCTCGGCTGTAAGGAGCGGGTCTGGTCCTTTCCAAATTCCGTCCAAACGATCTCACCATCATACTAGGATAGGGGGAGCTAATTTTGGTGTGTGCCAATGGAGGGAAATAGGAGGGTGTTTGGAGTTTTTGTTTATGTTAAATATGTTTAGAGTAGTCAGGGCCATCACTAATTGTATATTAGCGGGATAAATAGTTGTTTTTTTGATTCAAGAGTTGGGTCTTCAGGGTCTGATGTGTTCTTTCTATTATTCCTTGGCCCTGAGGGTTGTGGAAAATTCCCATATGATGGGCAATTTCCCAGCATGTGCAGAAGATTTTAAATTGATAGCTAGTGAAGGCAGGGCCATTATCAGTTTTTATCTGTTGAGGAATGCCCATGATGGGAAAGGAAGAGAGCATATGTTAAATTGACCTTTTTGAGTTTTCACCTGTCTGGACTGTAGCTCATATAAAATGTGAGTATGTATCTAGAGTGACAAAAACATACTTTTGTCTACTGAATTGGAGAATGTGGGTTACATCAATTTGCCATAAGGCATTGGATTTGAGGCCTCGGGGATTGGTGCCCATGGTTTGTAAAGCTGGGGTGGTAATGAGGGATGCACAAGAGGCACATGTTTTTATTATCCTTTAGATCTGAGCAAGGGGAATGTGGGGGAAGCGAGCATGAAGCCCCTTTAGATTTGTGTGTGTGCATGAATGAAATTGGTCTGCTTGCTCAGTGGAAGCTATGAATGTCCCTGTTGAGGTAGTTTGGTAAGCAAGTGCATTTCCCTCAGATATAGGACCTGGCAGGGGACTGTGAGACCGGATGTGCTGGATATAGATGGGGGAGGCTCTTTCCTGTAGGAGGGCAGAGACCTGTATGAGTAGAGGGAAAAGTGGGTTGACATCTAGTTTGACAAATGATCTTGACAGCCAGGAGAGCAAATTGACAACATATATGCTGTCTGAAAGAGGTTAAAGGGGGCCTTGGCTTCTTTTAGAGCTAGGTAAATGGCATATAGTTCTTTATATTGGGGGAGTGGTGGGAAAACTCTTTGAATCAGAGGATATGCATGTGTGTGTGTGCGTGCACACTAATATATACAACCTGTTGAGTTAGTCCACTTACTGTTGCTCATGTGCATGAGTGTAGGGCTGCCCACTTTGGATGTTGTATACTATCAGTCAGCTCATCCTTAGAGAACCCCGATTCTCCTCAGCAGCTTTTAATTGTCTGTAAGTCTTCATCCAGAAGTTAGACCTTTTGAAATTGTCTCCATCCAAACTGGCACATCAAGTTGCATTGTCATTTTCCTTGTCTTGCCTGCGTATAATCTCATAACATCATCTATTGGTTATTTGGAAAATGCTCCTTCACTAAGCTGTGCAAACCTGAGTGTATCATTTTGGAGACTCAAAGTTTTTGCTCTTACATACACAATCTCAGAATCATTACTTACCTTAGGGTTCCATGATAACATTTTGATAATGGCTAATGTAGAGCTAGCTTTCAGATTTTCACTGAATCATGACTGATGTACTTAATTAGTTTGATTATATTGAGAAAAACAGAAAGTATCTATGTGGTAAGTTTAAATCAATTAAGTATAAGTGTACCATTATCGTAAAAAAATTTAATGTTAAAAATGTTTTATATTTACTTGGAATTATACATTGGATGTAAACTTCAGTGACACAAAGTGGCTACATAAACACAGAAAAATATAAAATATCAAATGGAAAATGCATTCAGCCTTGGTGATGTAAAAGAACAAAATTGACACGTGGAGAGAAGGCTTGAAATGCAGAAAAGAACAGATCTGAAAATAGAACTGAGTAAAAACTGTTTTTTGGAGAGATTTCAATTTTGAGGCTTGTGTTTAGATTACTGAGTCAACTGTGTGGCTAATTCCACCCCTCTGTGGGTACCTAGCCTTAGCTCATGTATTACAGTCTTTAATGCAGAGAATATCAGATTGCAGCTGACATGAATTCCAAACAATTATAGAGCAATAAGGGGGATAGAGCAATAAGAAAAATGCTTTCTTCAATTTAGACCATAAATAAGAAAAAATTCTCTGAAGTGAAAGGTTTTGATAAAATGTGTTCCACAAATTAGTGCTCAGCCTTTCCTCAAAAACAGGATGAAGTAAGTATGGTTACCCCCAGTGAAGAAAAAAATAAACACTTATCTGTGGGACACGTGACCTAGGCTTTCTGCTGCAGTTATGACCAGGCAAACAAGAACTAAATGTGTAATTATAAAACAACACAACACCAGACAACATGAGCAACCATATACCTAAACACAAAGAATAAAAAAAAATATTGCCAAAGGACAATAGTTAACACAGATCACTTATCTGATTAATGTGGATTGCGATACTTAAACGGGTACCATTTGTAAACTATAGGCATACACAGTGCTAAATAAATACGTGATCACTGTAATCAAATGAACCCTAGTGAACACACTGGTTAGCAGAAGTGACATAGTTGAAGACTACTCAAGAGCGAAGCAGAAGATGAAGGACAAAGATGAGCCATGCAAGGGAAAAGCTGATAGACACGGAGGTTCTATTCCAAAGTTTGAATAATAGAAATAATGGAATACAAATAAGAGATTACCTATCACAGAAAAAGAAGAGGAGAGGAAGAAAGCCAAATAATGGAGTTCTAGGAAAAGATAAGAAGTTCAGATTTAGGAGAGGATTCAGAATAATTCTAAAGTAATAAAAAGCAGCCACATGCCTAAAAGTACAGGTTTTAAATGCTTTCCTAGGAAGATGAGGCAAGCATGCTATTCATTTCCAATTTTTTACAAGTGCTGCTATTTTTATCAAGTATGTGCCTGTATATACATGTTCCAGTGTGTGCACATACAGTGTACAGGTAGAAAGGTCCCTGTATTTTTCACAGGTACCAACTAATTTGGAAACAAGAAATATAAGTGAGTATGTGAATCTAAGTCCTCCAAATATAGGAATACACGATATCATCATTGTCATTGTTATCAACAGCATCATCATCATGACATTCGATTTCAGGCTGGTGTTTAAGTTTAGTATAAAATTACAGTATTGATCCTGGAAAAATAGTTTGTAGAATCTGAAAGTCTGATAATTAAGTTTATCTAAAAGAAAAACAGTATTTAACATTCATGAGTTTGGTGGATATTTTCCTACTGGGAATTAAATTACATTATAAAGTTATAGCTAGTGACGGAGTGCGTTCTGGCATGAAAATAATATAAATAAATAAAACCAAGTGTATAATTACATATCTGTACTTTGGAATTCAGATCAGCAAACAAGTGATTAGTTATTTAATATATGCAATTGAGTAATAAGTGTTTAAGATTTGATGTGATTTCTTTTATTAACAATGGTAAATTAAAATAATTAAACCAATAAAAATACACAAAACTAACACTAAAGGGGTTTTTAAAAATCATATGGAAATTACTTCATAGAAGCCTTATAATATATATAAAAGATTACTTGGAACCATCATATAATGAAGGTGATAACACCTTATGCTACAAAGTAAAACCTCCAGTATCAGAAATAGATTACATCTTGCTGATTTTTTTTTTCACCAAAGAGACTCTCCCAGAAAATATCAAAGGCTAATTCTAAAGCTATTGGTAACTTTCCATAACCTGATGGCAAAGCCCTGTTACTGAAGACACAATTTATGTATGTCATTAAATATGGAGAAATTGTACTAGTGACCCAATAGGCAGCTTCATTTGTCCTGACAAGTGTTCGTGGTGCTGGAAGATAGTTTGCATTTGCCTGGAGCTGTAAAGAATCTTTAGCATCAACTATCAACAAACTTATTGGCCCTCAATGACAACTGTCCTGAAAGACACACTGGTCCAACAGTAGCACAAATATGGGAGGAATCAACCACTTTTGATTGGATTTAAGACCCACTCCATAAGGTGGAACTCACCATACCTGACATTACTAAAGTGGCCGAGAGCCATGACTATGTAGGTCATGGACTTCAGGAGAAAAACGAAGACTCTTATTTTGCTAAAAGAACACAGGAATAAAATGACTTCTAATAACATGTTATATTCATAGATCAGGCCATCACTCAGCTTGTTTCAGGAGATTGTATTTAACACCGAGACCCACAACTGGATGGTGTATAGAGAGTAGAGGCTTTGGAATACTCAGCTCTAAATAGTATATGTTTATCAAACTCCTCTCCTCAAGGATTAGAGACCAATGTAGTAGAGGAAGAATATTGAACTGCCAGAGGAAGTGGATTGCTTTTAGTTTGTCTGTTTTGATTTTTTTTTTTTTATTTTTGATAAAGAAAAACTCACGAAGTTATGTGGGTAGGAAAGATCTGAAGGAGTCATGGGAGGTGAAAGAATATAATCAAAATATAGTGCCCAAACATATTTTAATACAAATCAAAACTATAAAATGACAACCTATAGAAATGTATAAGCATTAAATTATTAGAATAGAATGGACAGGACTACTTTTTCAACTTGACAGGATATTATTTTATTAACAAATATATTTGCTTGGAATTCCCCTCTATTCCTTGTTCACCTTTCCCTAAGTTTCATTATCTTGGTTTAATCAATCTCTCTTTTACTGGGACATGAACACACCAAACCACACCACACCACACATACATACACACACACACACACACACACACACACACACACGATTTATATATTTATACATACATTAACCAGTGTTCATTTTAGCAATGCTGACATGTCAGCTGTTTGTGCTCCTAATAGCCACAGAACTTTTACAGTTTCCTGGAATGAAGTGTACTTTCAAATGTTTTGTTGAGTAAAAGAGGCCATGAATTTGAGAGAAAGTAAGGATGGGTAGGTCTATGGAGAGTTTGAAGGGAATAAATCAAAAAGGGAAATGATACAGTTATATTTTAATATCAAACTTTAGTCATTGAAATAATAATGCAAGCTTATAACATATAATAAAAACGTATGTTTTTATTGCATAGCAGATTATTCATTGGATAATACCCAGTCCTTATTTCTAAAAGAATAAGTGACTTTTCCACTCTTTGTTTCAACATGTTCCATTTGTCAAATACTTATTTGAGAAGGATGTTTTATGAGAAACAGAAGTCAAATGCTCTTAGTCAATCTTGCCTATACAGAAATACTTGCCTGAAAATGATACTCCCTCTGTAAAATGATATTGAAAAGGAATTGTTGTTTTGAAAGGTCAAGAGGTCATTCTCATCTGTTTCCAATTTTTTTGCACAAACTTCGTTGGGATCTTTATTTTGTCTCCTATACTATGTTTTCAATTTCAAAATGTGCATCTTATATCATCTTTGATTATAATGATTTTTAAGTTGATTGTATGAGAGAACAAATTATCTTTATTGTTTTTTTAAGTACATTAAGAATAAATCATAAACTACATCTGACAAATGAAAATCTATGCAGAAAAAGTACATAATTTGATTACAAAACAATATCTATTAATGTCTGTGAGTGTACTCATCAGTAAATTAATAGATTTAAAATATCATAGAATTTTCTCAAAATCTCAGAAATGTTCTGGTTTCTCACATCTTGGCTCCTAATTTTTGGAAAGTGTTCAAAATTTGGATGCATGGAAAATAAAGATGATTTATCTTGGTGGTACTATAATGTATTGAAAGACCAACATTGTAATATATAAAAAGATCACAATTGTCCATTAATTCTCATACACTTTCCTTTAACATTTTGTGCACCTACAAGGATGCCTTTAAAATTTTCTGGTAGAAAATGAACATTGAAAAAGAATATAATTTAACATGCCATAGAGTTGTGTTATATTAAATAATTTATACATGGCAATGGAAATCCTAATGAACCCAATCAAGATAAAATTATGGACTATTGTAAGGTTTAAAAAAAACAGTTGAGATGAAGATGTTTAAATTTATATCATCAATGCCTACACGATAGTTAATCCTATCCTGTGTGGACAAATAACTGTAAGTTAAAGTAATCGAAGTCTTAGTAGTTGTATGGTCAATCATTTTTCATACAAATAGATATAAATACTTAAAACCTTTGGTAAGCTGGGCAGTGGTGGCACATGCCTTTAATCCCAGCACTGGGGAGGCAGAGGCAGGTGGATTTCTGAGTTCGAGGCCAGCCTGGTCTACAGAGTGAGTTCCAGGACACCCACCCAGGGCTACACAGAGAAACCCTGTCTTGAAAAACAAAACAAAACAAAACAAAACAAAACAAAACAATACAAACAAACAAAAAACCTTTTGGTAAAAGTAAAGTTGACATTTTCCATAATATACAATTTCAGAAACAAATAAAATGGTTATTGAATAGATTTTTTAAAAATCATCACATTTTATTTCTGGTTTCACTATTGTAATCTAAAAATTTTTACATGTAAGCCCAATAATTTTTTTTAAGAAACATGAAAAATAATTGACTCATCCTTAAGAAAAAATAAGTAATAATCATTTTTATTAGAATATAATTTACTACTTATCAAATTGTGAAGTTTTATTTAACTTTGGAAATCCTGTATGAACATTTATGTCTTTGTGTAAAACAACTCTATAATGTCAGAAACCACAACTGATACTGATATTTTGAGTGAAGATGGGACCCCTCCACTCAGCCTGACATCCAAAAAATATCATCAAGAATGTCTTTTTATTTTTGGAGGACATGCAGGAAAAACTTTAGAGAAAGGCAACTGGTTTGAAGAGGTAATGATCAAATGAGTCACTACTTATAAATAGTAATTATGTTAAACATCATAATCAGTAAGACTATCTAGTAAATTACTTTTGTTTACTCCCTTTTATGTGCAATCTCTATCTAGAATTTTCTCAAATAATAACTCAAGGAGTCATGTTTCTTTGGGAGGTTCCCCTTGGAGCTCCACGAGATGTAAAATGAGTGTGAGGTTAGGCAAAAGGACAAGCCAGTGCCCAGCTTAGCAATTTACTTCCCGAGAGGCTTCAATCCAATTGGAAACTTTTTGAATAATTATGCACAACGTATCTCAAAATTGTTGCTTCATTGTTCAAATAAATTAACACACTCACTCACCATCAGGGCTATCTTCCACTCCCAGATCTCTTTGTGATACTTTTCACCCATTTTGTGTTTTCCTCCATGCAAGAAACAAGCCCTTCTAAGGAGGTATTCGGGAAGAAGTATAAGGAGCTGTTATTAGAAGCATGGCATCTGCCTGTGTGCCTTGTCACCATTAGTGAATGCCACTTGAATGGGATCAAGGATTTCTGTTATTTCCCATATCATACTTATAAAATGTCTTATATGTATACAGATTAATGCAGATATATATATTTGATAAGTAGTAAATATATATATATTCAGCAAGATAAAATTTCCTGATATTATACTGTCCTCTCCTCTACTCTAGGATGCTCCATTCTTCTGACCTTGTAACTCTATCCTGGTGCCTTGGCGAAGTCTTCCTAGCTAGTTATTAATCCATTTGCTTCTGTGTCTCTGTTTCACTCTCACCTCTCTCTTACCCTCCATTCAGCACAGTCAGCACTTTGCCTGTCTAATTTAGTTGCTTGCCTACTGAATCATTGCTAACCTGTGTCAATGTAAAAACACCACTCTCATTCCCAAAGGGATTTAAGGCAGTGTATTCTGGTCCCAAATACAAGTTATTGTGGTTCAGGAGCACAGACAGACTTTTCCACATTCCATGTTTCTTAAAGTTTGTATGTTAATGGAAAAAAAGAAAGGATTAAATGAAGACACTTTTCAAACACCTTGGTAAATGTCTCCAGAAGGCAGGTTATAAACAGAGAGATCTCTGCTGAGGGCTTAGGCACTAGCTGAGAACATTTTGATTGGTGGACCTTGAGTTTATTAATGGATTCCAAAGGCTTTTTATTTGCTAGTCAAAGGGTGTTAGCTCTGACACATAGGTTAACAAGGAACAAATATTTAGGGCCTAAAGATAGCCTTGAATAAACTGTATCTAGGCCCTAGACCTACACATTTCTCTCCACATCACTGAATTTCTAAGTACTCAGTATGTCTATGCAGACAGTTCCTCTCCAAATATTCTTATTAACATGCATGTTCTTTGTTCTTTTCTTCATCTCTGAACACAGACCCAGCAGTCCTCTGCCCTATATGTGTTGGGGGCCTCATATCAGCTGGTATATGCTGCCTCTTTAGTGGTCCAGTGTTTGAGAGATCTCGGCGGTCCAGATTAATTGAGACTCCTGGTTCTCTTAGAGGGTTGCCCTCCTTCTCAGCTTCTTTCAGCTCTTCCCTAATTCAACCACAGGAGTCAGCAGCTTCTGTCTATTGGTTGGGTGCAAATATCTGCATCTTACTCTTTCAGCTGCTTGTTGGGTCTTCTGGAGGGCAGTCATGATAGGTTCCTTTATGTGAGTGCTCTACAGCCTCAGTAATAGTGTCAGGAACTTGGAACCTCCCCTTGAGCTGCATCCCACTTTGGGCCTGTCACTGGACCTTCTTTCCCTCAGGCATCCATGTAATTCTTTCAAATAAGAACAATTATGGGTCAAAGTTTTGACTATAGGATGGCAGCCCCATCCCTCACTTGATGCCCTGTCTTCCTGCTGGAGGTGGGCTCTATAAGTTCCCTCTCTCTACTGTCAAGCGTTTCCTGTAAGGTCCCTCCCTTTGAGTCCTGAGAGTCTCTCATCTTCCGGGTCTCTAGAGCATTCTCGAGGGTCCCCCCAACCTCCTACCCCCCTAGGTTGCCTGTTCCCATTGTTTCTGCTGGCCCTGAGGGCTTCAGTCCTTTTCCCTCATCCAATACTGGATCAGGTTCCCCTCTCCTCCCTCCCCCTCCTCCATCCACTTTCCCTCCCAGGCCCCTCCCTCCCTCCTAATTGTGATTGCTTTCTTCTCCCTCCACAGTGGGACTGAGGTATCCTCACTTGGGCCCTTCAACTTGTTGAGCTTCTTGAGTTCTGTGGACTGTATCTTGGGTATTCTCTACTTTTGTTTGTGGCTAATATCCACTTATTAGTGAGTACATACCATGTATATCCTTTTGGGTCTGAGTTACCTCACTCAGAATGATATTTTCTAGTTCCATCCATTTGCCTGCAAAACTCAGGATGTCCTTATTCTTAATAGCTGAGTAATATTCCATTGTGTAAATGAACCACATTTTCTGTATCCATTCTTCTGTTGTGGAACATCTGGGTTGTTTCCAGTTTCTGGATATTACAAATAAGGCCACTATGAACATAGTGAAGCATGTGCCCCTGTGGCATGGTGGGGCATCTTTTAGCTATATTCCCTAGAATGGTATTGCTTGGTCTTTAGGTACATTTATTTACAATTTCTGAGGAACCTCCAGATTGCTTTCCAGAGTGGTTGTACCAGCTTACAATTCTATCAGCAATGGAGGAGTATTTCTCTTCCTCCACATCCTTGCCAACATGTGTTATCACCCGAGGTTTTGATCTTAGCCATTCTGATTGGTGTGAGGTGGAATCTCAGGGTCATTTTGATTTGTGTTTCTCGAATCACTAAGGACTTTGAACATTTCTTTAGCTGCCTCTTAGCCGTTTGAGATTCCTCTGTTGTGAATTCTCGGTGGTTTAGTTCTATACCTTGTACCTTCCCCCCCACCATGAGCAAGCCTGAAGAGACCTTGGTTACCACAACAAGGTCAAGTGACGGGATCTAGGTGGAGTTACCCACCTTGGCTGCCCGGAACACAGAAGCGGAACTGCCCCTGGGCTTGCCCTGAGACATCTCCGGCCGTGACCTGGAATGGACTATGGACTATCCCACCCATCTGGAACCAGGAGGGGTTGTGGGTTGGGTCTTCCCCTTTAAATTGAGAGCCGAACATTAAAGCTTTGGGCCTTGATCAGAGAACTTTGTCTTGGCCTCATCTCTTCTCGCCCTCCTTCCCCCTTCATTCCCAGCCCCCCTTTCAGGTGAATCCAGTTGACTTGTGGCCGCGGGCGGCTACAATACCTCATTTTTTTTTTTGATTAGATTGTTTAGTTTCTTGGTGGTTAGCAGCTCACTTTCCCCTTTGTAAGCTGTCTATACTTTGGCCAGTAGCTTGAAGAATGACACCATACCTGGAGGCTACTCAGACTGGGAAATGAATGTGCCCAAGCCCAATAATAAATGTTACAAGAAACCAACCAACCAACCAACCAACCAACCAACCCCTTTGTATTGATTCTTTGTAAGTTTAACATCATGCAACCCAGTCCACTCATCTCTCTATAGCCCTTTGCCCTTACAACTTCCCCCAACAATGACAACAACAACCAAAGCATGGCAAATATCTCATTGTAGAATCTGCAATGTGTCACAGTGTGTCCGACAGTATATCCCATTGTCTATCTTCACTTGCAAATGTTTCTTTCAATGAATTATTGGTCTGGTTCAAGATCTTTAGCTTTGTAACATCATCAATTTTGTGTCCTCATGGGGATTCCTCCCTGCTATTCTGTTGTTGCTCTGTGTAGATTCTGCAGCTTTGGATCTAGGCCTAAGTGGTCAGCACACCAGCTATGTTTTATCCACACCACCAGTGTGAGCTCTCCAGCCCTCCTTTAGCTAGGCCACCCAATGCTGACCCAATGTTGGAGGTAGGGTAAGTTCTCCTTGCTCTCAGCCCTCATACTGGCTCACCTACACCTGTGCCTCCAGAGCCAGCTCCACTGTGCTGCCCAGTCAATGCACAGGGCTCATTCTCCCATGTGTCACAACCTGTGAGGTACAGGGCCAATCCACCCTCTCTCATACCCTCAGGGCTGGCTCACTATGCCTTTGCCATCAATGCCAGATCTACTGTATTGCTCAAGCAAGGTGCAGAGATTGCTCTCCAGAGTGCAGGACAAGGTTTTTTGCTTTCATAAGTCTAGTGTCAGCTTTCCTGGCTACTGCAGGAGGCAAAGGGGGGAGGAGGAGGGCATCACCCCTGCACCCTCACTGTCTCATGCCATGTAAGTTGCTGGCCAGATCTTCCCTCTTTCTCAACCATGGGGCTGGCTCACCTGTGCCTCCTTGACCAGGTCCAGCTCTTTTAGGGTGTGTGGAATATTAATGGGGCAATGTCTCTGGACTGACATAAGGACATAAGATACATCACAGCATCACTGAGCTGCTTCTAAACAAAAACACTTGATTAAAGGCTGGGATGTACTCATAGGTAGGTAATCTTGTAGTGCTGGTTGCAGCATCCCATGGATATTCTCTGTGGATTTTGCTTTAGACTTCTCAGTAAGAGAAGAATTATTATTAGTGCAGAGTGAACAGAAGGTGAGAAAATTCGAATCTGGAAGCTGAGAAGCTGATACTCAAATTTAAATATTTACCTGTAAAGATGCAACTTTAGTTCCTATTTTATTTTCATTTAATGAATTTGTTTTAGGACTTTGTAAGTTTGTTTATCTAGGTTTTAAGGACTCTTTGGTTTAAAAACTTGGATCTTTGTTTAAGAGTTCCAAAACAATATAGCTTGTTATTTTGGATGAGTGGATAGTGTTTGCTCTCACATCAGACAGCAGTCTCTCTTGACTTAAATGCTTGTGTCAAGTTGTCCAGTTACTCTCGCCAGGGTCAAATGAAATAAGTGGCATAATTAGGGCAACAAAGAAAGGGGGTTAAAGAAGAGAGGAAAAACAATCATCTAATTGAGAAGGAAATGAAAAGCTCTTCTAGAAGATATGACATATTAAATTTGATTCATGATTACAGCTGACAAGACCAAAGACATCATTGTGAGAGAAATGCATGGTCTCGTGAGGTTAGAAGCTTGAAGGTCCTTTATAGTTTGAATTATATGCAGAGAAGGCAAAGGCAAGAAATGGATGCCTGAAAAGCAGAAAAACCCATGAGGCAAGAGGTATAGAGTCCGTGAGATCACTCTATGAAAGCATGGCTGTGCAGGGCGGTGGTGGCACACGCCTTTAATCCCAGCACTTGGGAGGCAGAGGCAGGCGGATTTCTGAGTTCGAGGCCAGCCTGGTCTACAGAGTGAGTTCCAGGACAGCCAGGGCTATACAGAAAAACCCTGTCTGGAAAAACAAACAAACAAACAAACAAAACAAAACAAAACAAACAAAACAAATAAACAAAACAAACAAACAAAAAAAGAAAGCATGGCTGCAATGTCAACTGCTTTGTTACACACGGGAAACAGGAGGGATCCACACATAGTACAATCAGAATCCACTAGGGTTTTCTCCCTTACAGCTGGAACATTTTAGTTGAGGGAGCCATGAGCATATTTTAAAGAGGTAGAGAATGCCAAGAAGATGATACACTGAAATGTGAACTGTCTAGTCCCCATGGATATTTATCCCACAGATATGGATAACTTGGTTATTTTTTGAATCCTTTTGTTTAAATGCCATTACTACGTACATGCAGGAATGATCTTTAGCTTTCTATTTTGAATATCTTTCCAGTGTTTCAGCCTGCTGAATGTTCGTAGGACACAGTGGGTTCCTCTGCTGCAATAATTGTATTAGCTCAAAGCAACCTTTGGAATTTTGCCATTTGTTTTAGCCTGGGGGCATTAAAAATGGAATACTCTTAAGGCAGACTGGGAGCTACAGTAAGTTGTTCAGGTCAGGACTACCACTGAACTTCACTTTCTCTATAATAAACAGGTTTCTTGCTAAACAAACTTATTGGCATACTGCATTTGTTTTGAGACATGATTCCATAGAAAAATGACTCAGTTTCATGAGCAAAATAATGAAAACCGAAAACTTATAATATATTGAGATTTCACCCCCCCCAAAAAAAAAAAAAACTGTAAGTGACTTTTTATCTTGGAACAGGAGGTGATTATGAAAAAAATTTAAATCTCTCATCAAGAACTATTACATGAATTTAAAACTGTTGCCCCTAGGATTATATGACAAAGAATCTCCTCTCCTATGTGTGTTTTGTTAATACTTTAAGCTTTGCAAGTTTTCATTTGGCATTTCTTGCAGAGGCCAAGGTTGCAGGTTGGGTCAGTTCTTATCGTTTGCTCGGCACTAACAGCACGGCTGCAGTCATCTGAGCCTGGCATGGCAGAATATGAACTTAGGACTCAGACTTAAATCCAGATCTTCAGGCTCCTCATGTAAAGCGTCACCTTGTCTTCTTGAGGATATTTTGCTCTCTTACTGACTGAGTCCTTGTAACATTCTAGTAGAAAATACAGTACTATTCAAGTGGTATAACACTGAAATTTTGCGATGTATCAATGATAGCAGAATAAAGACATTTGTATCAAAGGTAATATCATATTTACACTCAGATCAGCTCTGAATTCTGTACCATATTTCTTCTGAGATACATTACCTTCTTTGTCAACTGTTTTGTTGGCATCCTGCTATAATTGCTGGTCCAACTTCGTCTTAGAGTGAAAGGAGCAACCTAGTAAAGAAAGTTCAGGCACGATCTTCTGTGTCTCTCTGATAATACAGACATAAACTCAAAACATCCAAACTCATTCTTGGAACAGCACTTCCAGTTATAGACACAGGCAACATTCCCATAGTGTCAGGTTGCTCGCTGCAGGAGGCACTTGGTCTATGTGTAAATTAGGCTTTCTTAATAACAAACTAGTCTCTGGTATTTAGTCTGTAGTACTCTAGAACTTATATTCTGTATCTTCTCTTCTCATTCTTGCCCTTGTCCTTAAGTTTGGTCTCTTCAAAATGCCCAAAACCAGTCCATCTTCCATTGAGTGTACAATAACGATTTTTAAAATTTTATTACCTTCCTCTAGGGCTCTGTTTGGCTTTCTATGTAATGCATTTTACTCATCAATCATCTTTTTAGTAGTCTTTTCATTAAGATACACATGTGATGAAAATATAAACAAAAACAAAAATGTCAAAAAGGAAAACAAGCAGATAGTTGCTTCTGTAGTCATGCAATCTGTTACAAGTCTCAGAAAGCCCAAACTGACCACCTGTATTTTGTATTGCACTTGATGTGGTAGTAGGAATAGAGACTATCTTCAACTTGTCAAACTTATGTGTATATTACAAATGTCCTGTTGCTCACCTGAATTTCTGCAATAAGGTGAGACATGCATCTAGCCTGATTTTTTTCAGTGCTAATGTGTATCAGAAACTCTCTTCCATTGAAACATTACACTTCTCACATCAGAGTATCAATACATAAAAAATCGTAAGTTATGGACACACAGTGGAACTGAAATTCCACCACTATTTCTTATCTTTTATGAGACCCTGGGGGAAAGTGAGATTTCATCTACCAGTTCATCAAGTAGCAACAATAAATCTCTAGTCTTGTGCAAGTTAACTAAGGGATTTCAGACATAGTTTAACACAATGGCCCAGACTAAGTAAGTGCACAATTATTTATGTAAACTTCCATGACACAGCAGCTAAGGCAGGAGAAAAAGCTTGGTTTCTGCCTTGTGAACAATTTTCTTTTCATCCTGTGAAAGTGGCAGCTTACATAGTGGGACTTACAAGTACTTTAAGAGTGATATTCCAAGTGACTTGACAACAAGGATATTCATCCTGCCCCATATACAGTATCTAATTTAGGTGAATATCATTCCATGTGAAGGAAAACCATCACATTTAACATAGATTGGAATATGCATTGTAAGTGGACATCTTCTTTGAAAGACAAGGAAATGCAGGAAAATAGAGTTATCAAGGTTTTCCTTCTAAATTCTGTAGGAATGATTCAAATAAAGACATTATGGAAGGAAACTCCTGCGTTCAGTTCCAAAGTCAAAGGAACTGGCCAATTCATGTCCAAACCTCTTTCATCTGAACCAATGTGATGAATCAGATAGAATTTTCAGTTCTTCAGGGTAATTGAATCTTCAAATTATTTAATTATCTACAAATCATGATTCATCTTAAAGCTTAATGTGACACTTGTTAGCATAGTGACTTAATCAGCTTGTCATTATTTGAAATGTGTTTATCTTTTGAAACAAAGGCCAGAGTTCATCTTACAAAATACTGGGCAAATTTGATTAAGTAATAGGGTCAAAAGCAAATGAAGTCAACAGTTGGAACAGACCTGAGGATACTGATTCATGTGCCTTTTGCTCATTTATCAAATGAAAGCTTGCTATACGTTTTTGACTGCATAAAGACTTTTTTTTTTTGGTCTTGTTTTCTACATAGCAATGTTAGCTATAGTCTGGTTAACTAGTTAATATGTAAATTAAGTATAAGGACAATTATATTAGTTTAAAGACAAGGAGTCACTTGGATATCTTGATTACACATACACACACACACACATAAAATGCACACTTGGAACTGATCTAGTTTTTTTTTAAATTAACAAACTCACCGCTATTAGTCATGAAAACAACTTGTTTGTCCATTACAGACAGTTTTCTGAATATCATATCACCAGAGTAGGCGCCCCTGATATGACGATTCTTGTACCAATACTGTCATAAAAGGGTGTGCCAGTGAATTTACTAGTGGAACAGAATAAATGGGAAAAGATAGGAAGACAAGGGTACATGCTATTTAGATTAAGCTCTAGAGACCATTGCCAGCCTAGTTTTGGGTAAGGTAGTTGATACAAGTTATTCAAGGGTCAAGACCTTTATTTGAGGAGAATGTGAACTGTAGGTTGTCCGTTATTTTGCTTTGATAAATCATCTATAGTATTTAAAGGGATCCTTTTCACCACTGGGAAAGAGTTGGAAAGAAAGCTTGACATAGGCAATCTACCCAATTCACCCCCCTTTCTCTCTGTCCCTTCTCCATCTCCTTCACTCCTTCTTTCATAGGAGCTCAACTATATCCAAAAAAAATGTAGTTGAATAATTGAAGTAGTTCAGCAGATTTTTGAAAATTCACATAGTAATTCACATCAAAGAAATAATAGTAGTATTAATTTCTATAATGGCAGTAGTCTTACCAGGGTACAATGAATTGACACAAGACACTAAAATCTTAAATTCTTAAAAGGGGGTATGATAAGACCAAAAACTATTATGTATAACTTAGCACATGTAGCCTCCCATTAAAATATTTTAGAAATTAAATTTAGCTGTTAAGTACTTCAATAAAATAACTACAGTTACTTATAAAAATACAATGAGAAATATTTTTGAAAACATGATTGCAGAGCTTTTTAGCTGAAAGTAACATGTTGATATGTTGTAAAAAATTAACTAAGATATATGAAATAATGGTTTTGGGGCCCTCTGATGGAGATAATCATTCTGAGGTATGGTATTAGCTAATTAGACTAAATTAGATATTTTCATTGTAGAAGGAATTTCAATGAGGAATGTGTAATTTATCATTATAATTCCACAATTTAGGCATTTTTCTTGTTCCTATTATTTACATAAAATATTTGGTGATTAAAAATACATGTCATTTGGATTAATGATCTAACCAAGCTATTTTTTACTCAAGAATACCATAGTAGAGACTGTTGTGTTGTGAACTGCTAAAAGACAGTTATACAATGTATATAGAAAGTTCAATAATTTTATAGGTACCTGCATGTATCTTTCATAATTAACAAGTCATTCACATTAAGATGTATATACCTTTAGGAGATTAAAGGCTCAATCAAAACTCTGATGAAAATTATCTTCCTTGGAAAAGTTCATCTAATACACCTTTTTTTTCAGACTTAACTTCAAATGAGTTTATCATCCCAGTGTTTTGAAGATTAATAACTTTTTGTTACAAAAGTCTTCAAATGGACATCCAAGGATAGAATGAGTGGGAGGGCAATGCATAAAGAGGCTCAACCATATGGTAGCAGCTATGAGAAACCTAGAGCCCAGTGTGGTTGTTTGAATATGGTTGGCCTATGGAGTGACACTATTTGAAAGTATGGCCTTGTTGGAGTAGGTGTGACCTTGTTGGAGGAAGTGTGTCATTATGGGTGTGGCTTTAAGACCCTCACCCTTGCTGCCTGGAAGCCAGTCTTCTAGTGCCAGTTCAAATGAAGATGTTGAACTCTTAGCTCTTCCTGCACCATGCCTTCCTGGAAATTGCCATGATGATAACTAACCGAACTTCTGAACCTGTAAGCCAGCCCGGTTAAATGTTGTTCTTACAAGAATTGCCTTGGTCATGTTGTCTGTTCACTGGAATAAAATCCTAACCAAGACACCCAAGTAGAAGTGTACAACATGGTAAAGGGGGAACAATGCTTGCATTTCAAAGTTGTATTAAAAGCTGTCTTTATTGTCTTGTCATTAAAATTTTGGAATACATTTTAATCATTTTCTACTTTTTAAGAATTTCTATATTATTATTCTATTGTGGGCCTGCCTTCAGTTTTCCATACCTCCCTTATTTATTTCTTGCCAGTTGCATCAGTGTTCCAGAAGATAATAAATGGAATGCTTCTATCAGGTTAAGTTAAGATGCACTGTATTAGAATTGCTTACAACACGGTAGGCAAATCCCATGAAGAACTGTTTAATATCATAATATTAGAATAACAAACTTTAACAACATTTAGATTGTGAAGGGTAGGAAAGGTGATGGGGAGATAGAATGGTAGAATTAATCATACTCAGACCACTGCCTTGATTGAGTATGTCCTGGGGAGCGCTTATTTGAGACAATTGCCAGTTGTCCTCTTTTTATGAAGACCTTTATCATGGTCTTCCCCATAATGAACTTAGGGCCACTGTTTCTCCTTTAGCAGGTATCCTAGTTTGAGGTATGAACCACTAGGCTCACAGTTTGTTTTCCATTCTAACTCTGGTGAGGATATTTATCTTCCTCTAATCTGTTACAAGTTAAAAAAATGTCTCAAATAGAGGAGTTTGCACTGCTTCCAAGCACCTCAAGAAAGGTTCAAGTAATAGACATGGTGACCTAAGATTTAATTTCGTTTATCCTAAAGGGAGCTATAATTGCCAGTAATTTTTCTCTTAAAGCATGTATCTCTTTTGTCTGTTTTCTTTTCTTTCTCCTTTTTTTTTTCCACTTGAGCTCATCAGACTAAAAGAACCACTTTCTTTGGGTTGCTTAGATACTAATGTTTTCTGTGCCTTACGAATTTTATTGTGCCTTTCAAGCAATTTGATCAACCTTTTAATTTTCTTTTGGGTGCAGACAAAAGCCAGATGCGTTCCAATTTTGATATATGTACTATGTTCAACTATATTAATGGATTTTCACTCATTTAATATATACTTTCAGCTGAAATATGGATAAATAATTATAATCTAAGGAGGAATCAATAAGTAATTTTAGAAGATATAACATTTCTGAAAGAGTATAAAGAGAGTTTTCTTACTGGTATTGGTATGGGAAAGGCTTACTATGTAGTGGTACTTAAGAATTTGTCCATGAAGTCTCTTCAAGAACACTTTGACTTGCTAGATCAGTGGTTCTCAATCTTCCTAATGCTGCAACCTATTTATACAGTTCCTCATATTGTGGTTACCTCAAGCATAACATTATTTTGTTACTGTTTCATAACTGTAATTTTGCTACTGTCATGAATCATAATGTAAATATTTGCTAGGCAGGGTGTCTGATATGTGAGCCCTGTGAAAGGGTCTTTCAACTTTTAAATGAGCCTTGACCCCACAGGTTGAGAACCACTGAGCGGGAGGACCACTAGGGTGTAATTAGACAATATACCACTGGCTTTTGCTGATACCAACTTTTTGTCTGGCTCTCAACTACTATGCTGTCATATATTTTCTGTACTCAGACCCATGGATTGTTAAAAATAGAAGTGACTTTGTTTAATTTATCAATGATGTAAGTTCTGCCTAGAGAACCATATTAATATAGGATTGACAAACAATCAATTCAAATATAGATTTTCTTTTTAAACACTGGGCTTGATGTTATTCAGAAAATTGATAAAAACATGATAGAAACAAGTGTAAAATATATGACAGTGTTTTACAATAATTTACTGCATCTCTAATAATAAGCAGAACACTTTGGCAAGATCCCTAGAATAACTTTTGTGAAAATCTGAGGTAATATTTAACAGCATTTTGGTGAACTGTTCTATGTCTGAGGTAAGGCTTGTTTCAAAAAGTTCATGTCTTCTTGGTTAATTATAAACATCCAGAAGCTTAGTCAGATTTTTCTAGTTTTTACCCACTGTTTCTTTTCTGTTCTAGGATCCAATCCAGAGCACCATCTTGTGCTTAGTCGTCTTGCCTACCTTTCTTGTGATCTTGTTGTGTAACATAAAAATTTTTTCTCTGTTGCTTAAATTATTTTCAAGTGTTCTTAACTTGAATAACAAGCATAAACATAGATTAAAAAGTGTGAAGATCAGGATGACAAGAACAAAATTTCTTATGTTTTTATATTTGTGTTACATCTGCCCACTAATTTGGAGTCTTGGCCTTTACTTCCTGTTATTTTTAAATGAAAATAGAAAGTTCAGTTAGATTTCATCTTAGACACACTTTACTGCCTTAAAACAAGAATCTGAGATTGGCCAAGGACAAGGAACTGGGCTTCTAAGCAGGAATATGACATTAACTAAGGACAAAGAAATGGGCTTCAGGCAGGAATCTGAGGTTAGGCTAGAGCAAAGACGTAATTTCAGGCAGAAATCTAAATCTTAGGCTAGAACAAAGAAGTAGGCTTCAGACATGAAAATGAGTTTGGGCTAGGACAGGGAAGTAGGCTCAGATATTTTGGTCATCCTGATAAGCCCTTAGAAACAGTGATCAGGGAAGGGATCACAGAATTTTGTTTATCACCTTGCTTGTTCTTTGACTATTTGTGTTGATTGTCTTGCTTGTTCTTTGACTTTTGCATCTATTGTATGGCTAGTTCCTCAACCTAGAGCTGATCTTAATACTTGCATGTAATTAAAATGGTATAAAAGCAGATTGGGAAAGATAAAAAATAAAAATGAAATTAAAAAAAAGAAAAGAATTCCATGTATTGTGGTACGTGGGTGTGCCAGGGAATCTCTCACAAGAGGTCCTTTGTACTACTGAAATGCAGCTGCACAAGGTTTGAGTCTTTCATGGAAACTTGCTGTTATATCTTGACCTCTGGCCTCATGGAAGACCATCACAGGAACACCAGAGGTTCTTGCCAACATAGCTAATAAGACAGAATTAATACAGTAACTACTAATGACATTTGAAAAAACCATAATTTTGAGATGATGTTCAAAATCAGAGACATGTTAAGGAACTACAAAGTTAAGTCAGGAAGTCCTTAACAGATTTAACTTCTTTGGAGCAACCAATGATAGTTGTGGTCAGAGTAAGCATATTTAATATAGTTTCTATGTGAATGATATTCTAAGGTGAATAGAAAACAAAAGGACAAAAGAGACATATTTGTCTTTAATGAAATGAGTACTAGTGGGTCCTGGGGTCACACATGTGTCCACAAATCACAGAAAAGGCAGATTTAAAGACAGTGCTGAAAGGGAACACCCTCCAGTATTCCTGACAGAATGTCTGTGTTAGTTGGCCCGTGTTCACTCTCGTTTTTTGCCCTCACTCACACAAGGATGGAAGCCAGAAGAACTAGGGCAGAAGGAGCTTACTAAGGGCAGCTGCCAGAGTGAGTATTCTACAGTCTCAGCACATTGTGTGGTAAGGAAAAACCTTGGTTTCTTCATTAGATTTAGGCCTATAAGAGTGTGCTTTGTGATTTTTTTTCAATTTAGTATCTTAAAAATTGTATACACACACACACACACACACACACACACATATATACATATATATATATATATATATATATATATATATATATATATATGAAGTGTGAGAACAGTCCATGGACTAAGTGCAAAAATCTTTTTTTTTTTTTTTACTAGAAAGTAAAAAGGGAACTGTTCCAAGGTAAGTGAGCAATAAAGAGATACAAGGGCAAGTGTAAGTAGTTTGAAGGGAGAAATAAAAAATTGGGGGGGTTCTAATTAGGGCTATAGGAAGAAGATAAATTCATAAAAATGAGGAAGTCAACTAAATAAGAGTAAGGATATCTGACAAAGTCTTAAGGGATACTATGAATAACCATCTATTTAAAAATACCCATATATAGTATATGAAATTTTCTCATCTGCACTGACAATGCTCCCCTGACCCAAGAGCCATAGATGATCTAACAAAAAAAAAATATCAGGTGTGAGAAGCCCTGTTTTGAGTTGTTTGCCAGGACTGCCAAAATGAGTCTCTGAACATTATCAGTTATTGCTAGTGTCCTTAGTTGCTTCCCAGAAGGGAAAGTTAAATTCCTACTATAGAAACCACCATACACTTCAGACACAGTGTTCAGAGACTCTGAGCTGGAGCTGACCTGAAAGTCTCCTCTCTGAGGACTAAACTTCATGGTACAAGAAGGAGGGAAGCAACTACCGAACCATGACATCTATTGAGTATCATAGCAGCCAGAAAGACATGATAACCCTAAGGGTACATCAGTGACACTCATATTTTGACAATAACCAGTAGCTCTCCAATTGAACTTGAGACCCTCTCAACAAGAGGGCAATCATGCTGGTTCAAAAATCTAGCCAATTACACAGGGTTAATAAATTCATGGGTCTTGGATGAGACTCTATAACCACCACTTTACTAAACCAGAATACATTCTAATTACATTCTAAATATTTGTCTTTTTACCAGCAGATAAGTGTAATTCACATTCCTAACTAAGGAAGTTTTGCCTTTGAACAAATGGAGGCCATTTTAGAAAACCACTTCAGTCAAAAAGTAGCTATGAAGCCCTGTCCCTAGTGATACATTTACAATACCTAGGTGATCCTGCACCTGAGATTCAAGGATATTGCAGAAGAGATGGTAAAAAGGAGGAAAGAGGATGCTAGAGAAAGAGGGGGTTTGCTATGAGATTGTGTTTTCCCAGTGTGGTGTCACTACACCTATTAAATCTCACAACTATGTCTGCTGAAACATTAGCTCAACAAGAATAGCACCAATAGACATGCTAATGTGAATCAGGGAAAGACCGTGAGGACCCAACCCTACACAAAGAATTACAAGCAAGTATGTAAGGCTGCGGATGGGAGAAGAAATAATCTCCAGGAAAGAGCACACCATTTAGTTATCCGATATGAAATGGTCAGCCCTCAAAACCATACACATATAAGTATGTGTATATTACACAGATGGGGCAGATTATATTTATGTATTTAAGGACAAAATTATATGTAGCAACAGAAAAATTTATGAAAAAAAAAGAAGCCATAAATTTGAATGAAAGAGAAAGGATATGTAAGAAAGTTTGGAGGAAGAAATAGGAAAGAAGAAAAAGATGAAATTATAATTTCAAAAACATAAAAAAATTAAAACTATTTTCTAACAACTTACTTTATTGTATTTTCTCTCCAAGCACTTCCCAGATCATGCCTACCCACTTAACTTCATGTTCTGCTCTGTCTTTTCTTTCTATCTGTCTCTCTCTCTGCCTTTGTTCCTCTGTTTCTGTCTCTACCCCCCCAAATGTCATATAGCAAACTAAACAAAAAATCTGTCTAAATATTAAAAAAATAAACAACTGAAACATGAAAAAAAATGTACACTAGAACCACGGAGTTCAGTTTTTCCTGGCCAACTTCTCCTGAGCAGACATAAAAAGAACTGTAGCAAGAAGACAGTGTAAAGTTGTAGGTAGTTGCAAGTATAAACTTGTCAAGGTACACTCAATTATAGGCTAGCTAGACAGACCCCTTTGGGTTTACTGCAGTTTATTACATAGTCCTAATAGGATTCTGTTACAGTTTTCTGAAATACAATATTATGTCCTTCTTTGTGTACACAGTGGGATTAACTGTGAATATCAGTCAATGAATCGGCTAGTGATGATTGAGGGCAGATACAAGGCTGATAAAGAGAGTGGAGAAAGAAGGAAATGAGAGGGTTCAACAAGGAAGACCTGCAGATTAGAGGCCAAATACTGGCTGGCTACAGTCAATGAAATTCACTGATTAGACACTGTGATCCAGCTGTCTGTCTCCATCTATGGCCCATGAAACAACTAGTACTCAGGTGACCAGAAAATATCAATATCTGTTAAACTATCAACAACATAATAGGAAAATATTTATAGTACATTTTTTCTGGTTAAGAATGGATCCAGCTCAAGGGGAGGCCCCAAGGTCTGACACTATTACTGATGCTATGGTGTACTTACCATATGCTTAGGGGCCTATCATGATTGCCCTCTGAAAGGTCCTAAACACAGCTGAAAGAATCATATGCACATATTTACACCCAACCAATGGACAGAAGCTGGGGACCCCTGTGGTAGAATTAGGGAAAAGCTGGAAGAAGCTAAGGAGGAGAATGACTGTATAGGAAGAGAAGCAGTCTCAACTAACCTGGACCCTTGGAATCTCTCAGATACTGAGGCACCAACCAGGCAGCATACACCAGCTGATATGAGCCCCTCAACACATATACAGAAGAGGACTGCCGGGTCTGGACTCAGTGAAAGAAGATGCACCTAACCCTTAAGAGACTTGAGGCCCCACGGACTGGGGAGGTCTGCTGGAGTGGGGTTGGGGGTGAGGGTGTGGGGACATTCTCTTGGAGATGGGGGTGAGGTATGGGATGAGGAACAGTTAGAGGGTGAACTGGGGAGAGGATAAAGTCTGGACTGTAACAAAAGATTAAATAATAATAATAAAAGCATAACAGTCCTAAATAAGCTTATATGGACATCAGTAGTAAAAAAAAGAACCAGTGGAATTTCCCAGTCTATTGACAAGCCTATAATTTAATAATCATAAATTTCCTTATGTGTTTCTAGACATCATAAATATGTGAATGACTGAAGAATTTCTTGCTCTTGAGGAAGCCCTTATCACTTTATTAGACAGATGTGGACACACATGACTTAGTACACCTATGTTAGTATATTATGAGGGAAAGACATAAAGGAACTTGACAGTGCAAACATAAACACAGTTGTCACATAATAAGGTATTTTGTAAAGGGAAGCTCACATGTAAGGAATATGACAATGTTCTAGCTTGTGTATGGTGGCATGGGACATTCAGCTAGCCCTCTGTTTCATTTTTAACCAGAGTATCTATAGAAAAAAATGATCTGTGCATAAAGAGGATGCATATTATATATATATATATATATATATATATATATATATATATATATTTTTTTTTTTTTCATTTATATTTATTAAGAGATCATATAGAAGTAAGAAGGGTCAAATTTTAGAAAAGTGGTATTTGAGATATCTTGGCATTCAGAAGCTGTTTGTGTCATAATTATGTTACTGCATCAGAACAGTAACTACTGATGGTGTGTAATGAAATTGCATATATTCAATGAAATTTTTCCAAAATTAAATTTGGATATTGGAGATTTTTTCAAAAAACTTGTTTTCCTGTGATAAAATTAAGGAATTGTCAAATGTGAAATATATTCAATTGTTTTTCTACAGGACAAGGTGTTGGATGAGCTTCTGCAGGAATGGAATATACAGATATTCCATTTTAAAAAGTAGTACTATTGTTACAAGGGCAGAAAAAGGAGGCATACAGATGTATTTACAATCAATAATAATAAGTGATGTATTGATGATAGACAAACAGAGTATATTATAATAAACTAAAGACCACATATCTCTGAATTCTTTGCTGGTTGACATACATTTATGTTTCCCTGAAGCTGTGATTAATACTTCTACCACTCCCTTAATGTTCAAATATAATTACCTTTAATAGCACTTATTTCTGGTTGCTGTATACTGTATTGGAGGATAATGGAAATGAAAGGAGGTTGAATTTTCTGCCTGAGGCTGCATGAAACAAAGAAAAATTTTAAATATGATTTTTTTTTATATTTCCTTCAGTTTACAAGTACTGTTTCTCCCAGAGAAAACGTGTGAGTCCTCATTTTTGTTTCACTTCTCTATACTTGTGCTCAGTTAAAAAATAGATTTTTTCAGCCGTTTAGAATTATATGCTGCAAGTCTGGAGATCTTTATTTTTCCCAGATTGCAGTTGGCTCTCAGTAACTGAGTTCATACTGAACAGTGTTCTCACGCTTTTCCTAATTATTCTCTAGTTATCCATAGCTAGAGCATATACATCATGACATTGAGTTTTGAAATATTTTCCAATAAAAGTAGTGATTACACAAGTACTCGGATTTAAATGTTTTGCAAAGATGAAACCTAAATTGTTATAAAAATTGATTATTGATAAAAGATCACAGGTCCCCAACGTTGTCCCTTCTGTTGCCCAGGACCATAATCAAGTCCCTGCTCAGTCTAGACTTGGCTCTTTATAGGGAAGCACTTTCTTTAAATATATGTCTTTATTTATAAGAATTATACTTAAAATAGTACTTGGTTTTTTTTTTTCAGTTTTAGGAAGGTACATACTGATTTTATAGAAAAGAAAGTGTAGACATAGTGCTTTTAAATCAACAGCACAAATGAACTTTACAAAATTATTTTCCCTGTGATTTATGTAGCATAATGATGTTTAGATTCCAAACCTAAGAATTCCATAGTAAGATTATATATTAGTAACAAGTAAACTAATAATGTATGATAATTTAATTCCTAATGACCCTTTGGTATTCCAGGCATTAATAATCACCTCTTTTTACTTGTTGAGCTTATTATTAATTAGCCCCTAAACTCATGTCAATAATGAACACTCCTTCTTGACTACATCATAATAAAATAATGATTTTTTTGTTCTTTCTCTCTTGAAGGCATTTCTCCTGAAGCTCCTGTCCTCTTGATTTGCACTACTGTGGATGACCTCTGTTCTTACTGCACAAATGTCAGACTGGAATGTATTTCCTCTGTCATGGGTCAGAGCCTTTATACCCTGAAGCCTTCGTCTTTCACATGATTTCCTTTCTTCCTTGTTCTGATGGAGTGATCATGACTCCTGACAAAGGATTCAGGGGAAAACCTTTTTGGTAAAACACATGTCTAATAAAATATTCTTTAATAAATGACAGTGACGTCATTCATTTAATTCTACTTTATATACTTTTCCTTCAGAACTAAAAAAGTATTTTTATAAATTGCAAATTTTAACATTATATAACAAAATACAATACCATTCTGCTTCTTCATTATCTCTCTGGATATTGACTAGTAGTTTTAGTCTTCATAGAAAAAAAAAAGATAATTCTCAGGAAATTTAATAGTTACCAATATTTTTAAATGCCACTGCAATATAATAATAATGAAATTTACTGCATTACATAAAACCTTTAAAAAGTTTTCTGTTTTTTTTTGTTTTTGATTTTGCTTAACAGAACAAATTGAAGATGGTCCTGAGACCTCCTCCACTTACTCACGACTGATCATGTACTAGTGATAACTTATTTTAAACTTGGCAATAATCCAGTACACAGTTTGATAATCTCATGGATTTCTAGATGACCATTGGAAACTGCGTAGCTCTCACACACCTTATCATTATGGGTATTTTAAAAAGTCGTGTTCTGAACGTTCTAGCTCTGTGGAGCTATTTTAGCATCTCACGGGTATTTTCTTTCTCCTTTCAGGAATTGTCTATTTCTTCTGAGATTTCTGGCTCCTTCTATTGATGATAGGAATTGAAACATGTCTAGACAGTAGACAAGCTCATTTCCACTGGTATAGCATTATCTATAATGTGTAGATAGACAGACAAATCATAGATTCTCACACAAATCTATGAATTTTTCCAAACTTGCATATTTTCTGTGTTCAGAAATACTCAAACTTCATCTTAAAGTCTCCAAATCTGACCTATTGCCATGCATGTGATTCTCTCTATCTAATTTTGCAAATTTCCACTTCCTAAGCTAGGACACGCTTTCTACCACTCATTTATTCAACTGACGACTTTCAGTAAATACATGCATAGCAGTGTCAAAATGTTAGTCCATAGTCTTCTGAAAATCAAGTTTATCAGCAAGAGCACAGTGCTTGAATACTCATCCATGTTCAAATAATTTCTAAAGTTACATAGCTTAAAATCCCACATGCTCTTCCCTTCCAAATAAGATTTTCTCATAAACCCCAAAACCTCATAAAGTTTTATAGCTCACTCTGCATTTCCTCTGAAGAGGTTCCACTTGTCTGAATTATCTTTTACATTTGCATCTCATTTCTGCTTTAAACTTACAGATCCTAAGTATAATTTGTTCTCATTATTATGCTGTTGTACAGAACAATTAAAATCTCTCGAATATCTTTTGTGTATTTCTCTCTGACCACAAGTCCCTGAAAGCATGCTTTAATGGACTGGGTATTAGAACTATCTTGTACCTCACTGGTACAAATTGGCATAATTATGCTCTAATTGTATTTTGAAAGAAAAGTTATTTTTAACAGGAAGGGTGATATGTAGGAGGAGCTAAGGTGGGAGGGGTACCAAGAGGAAGAGAAGGACTAAGGAGAGGAGGAGAAGCGGGAGAGGAAAAGCTAGGTGATGAGAGAGAGAAAGAGGGAGAAGGGGGGATATGGAGGCAGTTGTTTATGTGTCTCCACCAGTCAAAGATAGTTGATATATCTAGGCTGGGTATTAGGTTACATGTCTGATTGAGCATTACCAAACTTATAAAGTCTTTGATTAACATTTTTAAAAAGTGTATAAAAGCAAAAAGGAAAAGGGGGTATGGGATAGGGGTTTTCTGGGGGTGGGGGGAATGGGGAAAGGGGATGGCATCTGAAATGTAAATAAAATATCCAATAAAAATTAAAAAAAAACAATAGAGGCTTCTCTACAGTTTGGTCAGTTAACAATGTTAAACAACAGAACTTACTGTGTCATTTTCTGACTGTTTTCTTTCACTTAGCCAAATATATGTTATTGACATTCAATCATGTATTATTTTTAGTGACAAATATCATTGGATGTTATTGATATATCACATTTTATTGGTTACTTATTGAATGATATTGTATGTGTCAATTTGAGTGTGTGTGAGTGTGTGTGCACACTTTGAGGGGAGATTATGTGTCTTATTTATTTATTTATTTATTTATTTATTTATTTATTTATTTGAATTTTGTAAGAGTTCTTTATAGAAATTGCATCCCTCCAACCCTTCTCACTCTCTTAAATAAGTGATTTCTTCTTCAGGCATTGTTATGCACATATATAAAGAGAAAGGTGGGGAGGTTGGGGAGAGGGAAAGAGAGAAGAGGGAGAGGGAATGGTAAGGGACAGAGAGACAACGAAAAGCCTAATGAACCCATTCCTTGTTGCTTATATGTGTTTGTTTGGACTGCCAACTTGGGATTAGTTAACCTATCAGACGTGTGATAAGGATGTTTCTCACTTTCCAAGTAGCAATTAATTGCCTATAGGTCTTCATCTAGGGTTAATGCTTTATGAAATTTCCACCATCCACAATGTCAGGACAACTGGTGTTGTGTAGGTCATGTTTATGCAACCATAACTGTTGAGATTTTGTGGGTATAATTTCCCTGTTATATGTAGAATATATTATCTCATTGTAGATCTTTCGGTCCTTTGGTTTTAACAGATTTTCTCTACTTCCTCTGTAGATATTTCATTAAGGTTTGGCATTCCATGGATAGGTGTTCTCTATATTTTGGCTATACATGACTTTCTGTTCTGGTCTCAGTCTACTTCAAAAAGAAGCTTCTTTGATGAATGGCAGTAACTATAATTTCCTATAGACTTAAGGATATGTATTTGGAATAGCATTGGAACTATACTGGTTTAAGCAAGTGTTAGTAGTTTGTTCTTCTCTAGATTTTATGATTTCAAACGTTTGGATAGTGGACTAGGTTTACTAGTCATGAGTTCTCTCTTAAATAATGGATCTTAGATGGATATTGGTTACTGCCTTGATATAAGTGCCCCTATTACACTCATGGGGACATTTTGCTATGTTAGTTATTGTTGACCTTCATAGGCTTTACTACTATATTGAATTATTGCTTGATTTTCTCTCTATGTAGCCTTCATTGCACCTTCAAATATTATGAGAATTAGTCCTCAAGAAGGAACTTCCAGGTCAGTTCAACTTGACTCCTTCAATTCCAGTGTTTGAAGTTTCTTCAACAAGAGGTTTTAATTTTCAAGCTTTTGGATACAAGAACAGCAGCAATTAGGTAGCTTCTTGTTTGTTTAGTTATTATGATTAAGATTATATAAATGACTGTGTTTAAATTTCATGTAATTATGTGTTTACATTGATGCACCAAATATCTAGCAGCCCTTGCTAATACAAGAGTTATCACTATAACAATCTGAAAAAAATTCTTCTTCACAATTAATACTCTCAGAGTTTTGAGTTATAATCATCCTAACACACAGTTCAGTGGTAGTCCACTGCTTTTAGTCTTTAATTTATAACTGAGAAATGATGTTAGATACAATGCCAGGAGCTTATTTGCAAATATATATTCTTTGATGAAGTATCTACTTATATACATTTCAAATTTGTAAATGTATCCTTTTCTTTCTGTTTAGTTTTAATATATAATTTTGGCATAATATAAAATTGTAGATTTATATTTTTCAAATATTTTTTTATGTCCTTGGCTTGCCTCTCACTTATTTGTCAGTGTTTCTTTGCTATTCTAAGCATGTTGTCATCTCATAGTTTTAGAACATGATTTTGCAATATCTACCAATGATTTTTTCTAGAATTAATTAGAACATAAAAACTAAATTGGTAGAACTTGGCATTGCCACCTAAGATGACATTCTATGTAAGTATTCAATGTTTGCATTTTTCAGTTTCATATTCTGTGTGAGAAATACACACACACATTCACATATTCGTGTATAGCTAAATTAATCCTGCTTCATTTTCTGGTGCTGATTTGACAGTTCTCCAAATTCCAATTATTTATTGATGCTATATAAAATAATTTTGTGTAGTAACTTAATATCAATAGTTTTTAACTATTTTGCTGGATTCACAAAAGGTCTCTTAATCTCCATAGTGTTCTTTGTAGATCTTGACTCTCAGAATATACTCTTGATTTTCCCCATTCTTCTGTTCCTATCTTTCCTCTGTTCTTTTCTGTGTAACTGATTTCACGTAGTTATGAACTTGTTCTTTCTCTCTCTGCTTCCATGTTCCACAGATTAAAAATTACATCTTTATTATAAATATTTTATTTTATTAAATTAAGCTACTTGTTCTTTAACTTTATTTTTTAAAAGGAACAAATATTTAGTGATAAAATCACACTTTAACAAAAAAACATTTAAACCTATAAATTGATGGTGTTGATTGAATAAATGTATTTTACATAATCAGGTCTTTTATCTTCTATTTAGCCTTTATTTGCCTAGTACAAAATAAATCCACTAAGTCTTTAAAAATCTTCCTAGTAGGATAGCAATATTAATGTTCCTTGAGGATATTAACATTTTCTGAGATAGCTTCTCTAAGCCAGCAATTCTAAGACATTAATAGTAATATACAATCAAAAAGAAAGCCAAACACAATGGAAATTAAACATGAATTAGGGCACCTACATTATTACTCAATTTCACTGTCATTTTTCAAGATGAATTGGGGAAAAGCATTTCATTTCCTCACAACTCCATTTTTCTATCTATAAAATAGGAAATCCATTTGTATTTTCCAGATGATATTCTTCATAAATCAAGTTTATGTATAAAGAATGAAAAATATGCCATAAATTCAATGTGCTCAGACAAATTGTCCTAATTCCAGGCTTAAATTATAGATCACTTTGAAAACAGATTTCAACTTTGCAGATTAATATGTTTTCCTTTGTAGAAAATTACATAATTGAGCCATTTGTTCAAAAATGTCAAAAATGAATTTTATCCTGTAATACTGCATATAGCTACTCTGCTGGTATATATGAAATATTTTATTAAAATAAACTCATATCTTTGGAGAATTGCAGCCAGTGCTTATGAATCATATTTATCAAATATAATGTTAAAAAGAGAAAGAAATAAATTAGCAAAACTGGCTAATTTTAAAGGGAAGTTTATCTCTGATTAATTCATTAACTGAAAACTTAATATAATCTTACTGGTTATTTCTGTATGCTGTCACCCTTCTGAAACAGCTTGTAAATTTATCTATATTAATATAACAACCAATTATCATTAAAATAAGTATTTTTAAAGTTTTCTCTCTGAAATATGAGATTTACAATAAAATTACGAATGTGTCACAGACTTTTAGTGTCATGCTAAAAGGACTATGGATTAATTTCAGTTCCTTCATGGTACTTCCACAGGGGATTCTGTGTAAGCCCTGTTCTCAAAATGTATTATAGCAACTTAAAGACATTGTTAGCATCTGCCACTGAGCTGTCTAGACACTATTTCTTGCTGATTTGCTTTTGTTGTTTGGTTGCTCTGTTGTTGATATTTGAAGGTCCCTTGTAGGCATCTTCTCGAGAAGCATTTTATTGTATTCTAATCTCTCACCCATGCAGAACATACACAACCATGAGAATCCCACACAGAAGCATGCTCCTTAGCCTTTACCCCATGACACATGGCTCTATTTTTTTCCATGATTTGCAGAGCTGGTGTCAGAGGAGAGATTTTCTTATAGTGGAAATTGTTGATCTTCCTTGAAAACTTACTGTTCTGTGTGCGCTCTGTCAGTTAACGAAAGAGAATTGTTGGTTATATTTTGGGATGACACACACTCACCTCTTTAATTGATTTCAACTTCCTTTCTGAGCTAAAACAATGCAGCACCCCATAGTACCTTCTCCAAGATTGACCATATAATTGGTTACAAAACAAGCCTCAACAGATACAAGAAGATTGCAATAATCCCATGCATTTTACCAGATCACCACGGAATAAGGTTAGACTTCAACAACAACAACAACAACATCATCATCATCATCAACAACAACAACAAACAGAAAGCTCACATACTTATGGAAACTGAACAACTCTCTACTCAATGATAACTTGGTCAAGGAAGGAATAAGAAAAGACATTAAAGATTTTCTAGAATTCAATGAAAAAGAAGGCACAACATATCCATACTTAAGGGACACAATAAAAGCAGTGCTAAGAGGAAAATTCATAGCACTAAGTGCCCTGGTAAATAAATTAGAGAGATCCTACACTAGCAACTTAACAGCTCATCTGAAAGCCCTAGAACAAAAGGTGGTGAACACACCCAAGAGGAGAAGATAGCAGGAAATAATCCAACTCAGGGACGAAATCAACCAATTAGAAACAAATAGAATGATATAAAGAATCAACAAAACCAAAAGCTCGTTTTTTGAGAAAATCAAGATCAATAAACACTTAGCCAAACTAACTAAAGGGCAGAAAGACAGTATCCAAATTAACAAAATCAGAAATAAAGGAAGGGAGACAAAGCAGCAGAAATTCAGAAATTTAAAAAATCATCAGGTCTTACTGCAAAAATCTTTACTCAACAAAACCAAAAAATCGAGATGAAATGAATGATGTTTTAGACAGATACCAAGCACCAAAGTTAAATTAAGAGCAGATAAACTATCTAAACAGTACCATATCTCCTAAGGCTGTAGAAGAGGTCATTAAAAACCACCCAATCAAAAAAAAACAACAACAACAAAAAAAAAAAAAAAAAAACCAAAAACAAAACAAAAAGCCCATGGCCGGATCCTTTTAGTGCAGAATACTACAAGCCCTTCAAAGAAGAGCTAATATGAACACTCCTCAAACTATTCCATAGACACAGAAACTAACAATACCTAGTTCATTCTATGAAGTCACAGTTACTATGATACCTAAACCACACAAAGACCCAACAAAGAAAGAGAACTTTAGACCAATTTTGCTAATGAATATTGATGCAAAATTACTCAATAAAAATTCTAGCAAACGAATTCAAGAACACATCAAAACCATCATTCACCAATCAAGTAGGCTTCATTCCAGGGATGTAGGCATGGTTCAATATAGGAAAACCCAATAATGCAATCTACTATATAAACAAAGAAAAAAAACATGATCATCTTATTAGATGCTTAAAAAGCATTTGACAAAATACAATACCCCTTCATGTTAAAAGCATTGGAGATATCAGGAATTCAAAGCCCTTACCTAAACAGAATAAAACCTATATTCAGCAAATCATCAGTTAATATCAAATTAAATGGAGAGATACTTGAAGTGATAGCACTAAAATCAGGGACAAGACATGGGTGACTACTCTTTCTATATCTATTCAATATAGTATTTGAAGTCCAAACTAGAGTAATAAGACAAGAAAAGGAGATCAAGGGGGTACAAATTAGAAAAGAAGAAGTCAAGGTATCACTATTTGCAGATGATATGACAGTATACATAAGTGACACCAAAATATCTATCAGAGAACTTCCACAGCTGATGAACGACTTTAGCAAAGTGGCTGGATATAAAATTAACTCAGACAAATCCACAGCCTTCCTTTATGCAAATGATAAATAGGCTGAGAAAGAAAATAGGGAAACAATACCCTTCACAATAGCCATAAGTAGTATGAAGTATCTTGGTGTAACTCTTACTAACCAACTGAAAGATCTGCATGAGAAGAAGGTTGTAAGACTATTTGTGAATATGTGGATATCAATTCAGCATACGAGCTGGAGGTCATTGTGAGCTAACAGAACTGGGTGCTCTAAAGTGAACTCTGGTCCTCTGTGAGAGCAGTTTTCACTCTTAGTTTCAGAAGCATCTTTCCAACTCTTTAGTATGTTAAAAGTTTTCAATGAAAACTCTTTTGCTTTTTTGATAGTGTAGTCTTATCTATTACTTTAGTTGGTCTCATTTTATTGATTACATATTTGTTTATTTATTTGGGATTTTGAGACAGGATCTCATGTACCTCAGGTTGTGCTCAAGAAAGTCTGTCTTAAACTCCTGATTCCACTGCCTCCATTTCTTTGGGTTACAGGCATTGCTACCACATCCTGTTTTATTTCTTAAAGCTTGAAATTGTTGTGCACAATATTTTGCCTGCTTTTATTCTGTCTTAAAGGTTTATTTCTTGATATCTAGAAAAAGTACAGGTTTAATATGTTGATTTTATATCCTGTTATTTTGATGAAAGTATTTATTGGACTTAAGAGTTTTCTAGAGGGAGGGACCTGGGAGGGAAAGTGGATTGAGGTGAGGGGTGGGAAACAATAAAGAGTTTTCTGTTGCATGTTTAGGGATTTAAAAAAAAGTTTGCTAAGTAGGAAGGATTTGACTTCATTTTCTTCTTAGATTCCTTTTTAAAATGTATTTATTTATAATCCAGATATTATACCCCATCTATCTGAATCTATTAATCATTTATCTATATATCATCTATTATCTATCATTTATCTATCTATCCATCTATCATCTATGTATATTTATCAATTATTTTCATCTATTAATCATATCTCTCTATCAATCATTTATAATCTATCATCTATATATCTATCTCTATCATTTATCTCTGTCTGTCTGTATGTCTGCCTGTCTGTGTGTCTATCTGTCTGTATTCTATTTATAATCTACTATCTATCATCTATGACTTCTCTATTCATACACATATGTGCACACACGTTTATAGAAAATATGTTTAGAAAGGAGACTATGGGAGGCTCTAAAACGAGAAGGAAAGAGTTAACTAAAGAGGGTAATGAGATGCCTGTGTCATAGAAGAACAAGGAAGAAACTATTTGGAATGAGGAATGCAACCATCAAGAGAGGGAAGTGAGGACTGGGGGTTGGGGTCATAATGAAAGCCATTTCATTGTATATTAGGAAAAGAATTAACAAATTATAGAGGTCTGAGAAACATCCTAATTGGATTCTGTAAAGGTTTGAGTCTCCCAGTCCTATCGACAGTGAGCCAACTAGCAGTATCTCAAAGCCCTTGAACATTCATGTCTCTTTAGATCAGTTATAATTCTTTGTATCTGCACAACTCTCTTTCTAATACTTGGGGCAACAGTGTCCATGTTATTCTGCTTCTGCAATGAATCTTAGAAAAGTTACTTTATTTTTCAGTTTGTTCAGACTTTGCTTGTTTTTAGGCTAAAGTGATGAAATTTCAAGTCCTTATTTGGCAGATCAAAAACTGAGAGTGTCAATTTCATCTTAATTACCGATATTGCCCTTACAAAATACAATTTGAACAGTGCAATGATCAAATATGCTATAATTATATTGTTATATTTTTATCTGAACCTTTAATCTTGTAGAACCATGAAGCAAACATTGAAATAATTATAAAGGATAATTGTTGGGTTAAGCGTTGGAGGAGCAATAGAAAAAGGAATAGCAGGGTCCTAACAACTTGATAGGGTAAGTGGGGAAAACAGAGAGCTCTAATTAGGGAATGAGGATAAGATAAATACGAATCAAGGAGAAAGATGGGTAAAATACCAGAATAGATGTCTGGAAAAGTCATAAGGAATTACACTATTAACTATTTACCTAAAAAACTATAACACATATAAGTCTATGTATAACTGTACATATATAGCTTAAGTAAACACTTCCTTTCTAAACTGACAATGCTGCTCTCCAGAGACATAGATCATGTAATAAAAATTCCAACACTAGTCATGAGAAATTCCTTGTTGAGTCATTTGTTAGGGTTGTCCAAGAGACTCCCAAAACATCAGAGAGTACTGCTCTTGCGCTTGGTTGCACCCCAGGGGCAAAAGGGAAGTTTTTATTACTGAAGACAAAATGGACTTCGGAAAGAACTGAACTGTAACAGACCTGAGAGTCTCCTCTATAGGAACTAACTTTGTAGTATTAGAAGGTGCCATTTGAGCTTTCAAAGGAAGAAAGCAACCAATAGTCCTACGCAGCTCTGATGCTTATGAACTTCTGTAACAGCCAGCATGGATGGCATGATAACATTAAGGGACATTAACCATAAGTAGCACCACACATATGTTACCCTTAACCTACAACTTTCTAATTGGACTTAAGAGTCTCTAAACAAAAGGAGGATTATATCTGGTTGGAAATCCAGCCAACTACTAAGGGCTAGTGAAATGATGAATCCTGGAGAAGGACCTTGTGGTGGTTTGAATGGGAATGGCCCCTGTGGGCTCATATATTTAAATGCTTGGTGAATAGGGAGTGGCACTACATGAGAAGCATTATCAGGTTCAAACTTGTTGGAGTAGGTGTGGCCTTGGTGGAGGAAATGTGTCACTGGGGGTGGGTTTTGATGCTTTCAAGGACACAAGCCCAGCCAGAAGTGTCTCTTTCCTGCTGCCTTCAGACATAAGTGAAGACCTCTCATTTACCATTGTCTGCTCATATGTGGCCATGTTCCCTCCATGAGAATAGTGGGCTAAACTTCAAAACTATAAGCAAGTCTCAATTAAATGCTTTCTATTATAAGAGTTGCTGTGGTCATGGTATCTCTTCACAGTGATAGATACTGACTAACACAAATCTACAACCAACACTTTACTAAACTATCAAAATCCTTGATTACATGGTAAACATTTACCTTATGCCCACAGATACGGGGGTTACCATATGATTTGTTTAGAATAATAGATCAGGTGTAGTACAGCATAGCAGTTCTATGGTTAGGCCTTAAGACAGTTACTATCCAATCCTGCTTACTGGTTACTCATCATCATCAAGAAAAATCTTCCTTTCAACAAATAATGACCACTACAGACAATCATAACCAATAAAAATTCAGAGTTATGATGCCCGGTTCCAATGGACATATCTACAACATAACTCCTGTACCTAAGATCAGGGAATATTGTAGAAGAAGAGACAAAATGATTGTAAGAAGCAGGACAGGGAGTTTCCTGTGAAAATGTATCTCCCAGAAATTTCCAAAGCTATACCCATAAGTTTCATTATTGTAATGTCCTTGACCTGAGATTAACAAGGACATCAGTAATACACATGCTAAAGTGAACAGAGAAGAATCATGAGGCCCCAACCTTATATAAAGAACTACAGAATGTTTAAACTAAAAAATGGTCTTCGCCAGGGAAAAGTACATCAACTGATTACCTACTATCAAATAGTTAACCATGAAAACTTATATACAAATAACATAATGCAGACGGATCAAGTTATTTGAGTACACATAAATACATACATACACACACACACACACACACACACACACACACACACACACACATATATATATATATATATATATATATATATATATATATATATATATATATATATGCACCTGTATGTATGTAACAAAAATTAATAAAGAAACAGAACCTAAATTTGAAAGATAGAAATGACTTGTGTATGGGAGTGTTTAGAGAGAAGAAGGAGAAGGGGAAGTTGATGTAACTATAGCATCATCTCAAAATTAAAATTAAATAATTACCATCTAATTTGAGCAAAATAATATAATTAGTTTGCTATTATATAAAGAAAGTATATTGTGCTGATGCCATTGTTAGAAATTAATCATAATTAGAAAGAGTTATTTCTCTCTATTTGTTTAGAGTATTCTTTTCTTTGTAAGACTGAGTACATTTCTTGAGAGAATATTGAACAGTCCAGAAATTGTCATACAATAATGAGTCATTGTAAAATTTCCCCAAATAAAACTCAAAGTCCCTACTTTGCCTTTAACCTCAGTTGTCAGTTTCTGTCAGTGGTTGAGAAGTTGATGTTTGAAGGCGTTTGCCATGTGATTTGTTTAGAATAATATATCAGGTGTGAGTACGTGAATGCCAATTCCACACTTTGGTCTTAAGGCAGTTTCTATCAATACCTGATTGTTGATTTTGGTCTGAGCTTTTTGTATATCATCCCTTTTTAGGCTGTTTGTTTAGTGTGCATATGTTGGGGTCCACACTAGGCCCACGTTGGGGTGGCCAAAACAAATGTTGCAGCCCAGGCAAAATGTTGAGGCCCGGGCCGACCCATGTTTGGGCGGCCACTGTATGCCGGCCCAAGCTGCTGCTCCGGTCTGCGGGTATGGGTTCAGCAAGAGCGAGGGTAAGGGCAGACTCAAAGAATGGAGACCAGACAGTGTGTGATTCAATCCCGTTTATTCTTCAGTCTCTCTTCCTCTAAGTGTCTCCTGTCTGATTCTCCCTCTATAGTCTGAATCTCTACTGTCTGCCTCTGCCTTTTATATGTCTTACTTCTAAGCCACGCCTCTAAGTTACACCTTTAATCATGCCCTTAGGTCTTGTCTCTAACTCTGATCTCTATACTTCTAAGTCATACTCTTAAGTCACACACCTTTAATCTCACACACCTTTAATCTCAAGGTATCTAAACCAAGATTATCGGAGTGTGCTCAGCTGTTGTAGGCTATTTAATACAAGTCTCATGTCAGGGTATATGGCTCAAGATGGCTGCAAAGCTGATAGCCGCTTTCTGCTAAAAGTCGGCCCCCAACATGCATATAAAACTTTTATTGGACAGAGCTGCACCTGATAGGCAATGACAACTGATAAGTCACACTCTAGTGAGATAATTACAACACATAGGTCCATCTGCAAATGCTTGGGGAGTAGAGGTCTACTGTTGAGTACCACTGAGATTTTCTTTGGTTGTTTCATACTGTACTTAAGCAATACTTGACTTCTTCAGTATTAGAAAGAGATTGTTTTTATATAGTTTTCAGGAAAAAATATTCTATGTGCATGGATGTATGCTTCTGCATGTGTGTGGGTGTGTGCTTCTGCATGTGTGTGGGTGTGTGCTTCTGCATGTGTGTGGGTGTGTGCTTCTGCATGTGTGTGGGTGTGTGCTTCTGCATGTGTGTGGGTGTGTGCTTCTGCATGTGTGTGGGTGTGTGCTTCTGCATGTGTGTGGGTGTATGCTTCTGCATGTGTGTGGGTGTGTGCTTCTGCATGTGTGTGGGTGTGTGCTTCTGCATGTGTGTGGGTGTGTGCTTCTGCATGTGTGTGGGTGTGTGCTTCTGCATGTGTGTGGGTGTATGCTTCTGCATGTATCCAAGAAAAGGTTTAAGCTCTAAAAGCTCACATAGTTTAAAAATATTTTTTCATTTTAAAGTAATTGTCTCAAGTCTATTCTTGTAATAGAAATCCATAAAATTTAGCATAGTGCTATTTTTAATACAGTAGTGCTTTCTGGAGACAAATAACCTGAAGTATTTTATGTTCTGTATTTATAAATACATAAAATTTATATATTGTAATTAATCAATACTATGAAAGTAATATCCTAGATTACATTTTACCTACTTTGAAAATATTTTTTTCTTTAATACATTGACTTAGGCTGAACAATCTCATGTTTTTGGTAGTTGCTGAGTAATGAAATTCATATTTTAGAAAAACTTTAGGTTTATAGAAAAGCTAAGCATAAAATAGTGTTCTATGCTACTTTCTCCCCTCTACTTTCCTCACCCCATTCTATTTAGGTTTTGACAAAAATTGATGTGTCCTTACTATTACGGAATCAGATGGAATAATAATTGCCCAAAGTTCTAAGAGCTCAGTGTATTACCTTCTTTCCCTAGTCAAAACCGTGGAGGTCACCAGACTTTTTTGTTCTTTCTTAGTTTGCCATTGCAGAATGTCATGAAGTTAGAATCAGAGGGTGTAGCCTTTTCAGACTGGTAATAAGAAGTGTGTCCTGAGTTCATTTTGATAAATATCAAACTATAGTTACTAGGTCATTTGATTGCCATATGATAAAATAAAAATATAAGTACCCCTACCATGTCTCTATGCCATGCTGAATTTCTTACAGAAATCAATGAGAACTGCTGTTCCTTCAAATACTTGCCCTTCTTCTGTATTATTAGTGACTATCAGTCTAGGTACTAGGATCATTTTGTGTTTTGGAGGTTTTTTTGTTATTAAAATGGCAAGTATTTCCATCATACTGGGCCACTTGCACAATACTAAAAGAGTTAAAAGTCAAGAAGAAATTACCAAAAAGGCACAATGGGGATTTTTTTTTTTTTTTTTTTTTAGTAAAGTGATCAGGGGTGAGGTGGGATGGGGAAGTCCTAATAGAACAGAGATTAGCTGCTATGTCTATCTTTATTTATTTATATAAAATAGCAACCATGAAACAACCCCCCAAATCATCCATAGAGACTGAGAACATTATTGCGGAAAATCTCTAAGCAATCTATCAAAGATTGTGGGTAGTTAAAAGTTCAGGCTCTGCATTAGAGAGGTTGTTAACAACCATTTCTGGGTATCCCATGTCACTAATGAAATTAAGAACTTAGAACATGTGGTATTGTGGTTTCTGCCTCTACCGTGAGCACTTGGGCTCCCAAGACAGAAGGATTATATATTAAGGGTCAATTCAGTTTACATAACAAAACTCTAGTCTCAGAAAGATCAGATTATCTATCTATCTATCTATCTATCTATCTATCTATCTATCTATCATCTATCTATCTATGTATCTATCTATCTTCATGTATATATATATGTGTGTGTGTGTGTGTGTGTGTATACTATCAGTAAACACAGCTAAACAAACTAAGAGATATTGTAGGAGAAAATATATAGATTGAACAGTGTTAAAGAGATGAGGAGTGGGAAGAAGAGATATATGGAACATGGTAAAAAATTGCTAAGTGTTTATTTGATGTTTCAATTAATAGGCAAGGATAAATGAAATGAAAATTTCTAGTTTCTTTGGAGACTTCATTGTGTCATGTGATGTTTCTCTGGAAACTATCTTATGAGGGAATGTTTTTGCTGAAGTAGACATGTGGGAGTTTGTTTTGCTGGGAACAGGCAACTTCTGGAAGCTGCCTGGGAAAAGGGTATATGATGTTTTTGTAGAGCTGATAATTAAGAGGACACGTGATGTTTGGAAAGAACATAAATATAACCTAAGAGAGAGTGGATGATGCTGTGTGGCATTTGTTCACCTTGCCACTCCCTTGCGGGTCTTCCTTGGGCTTTGTTCTCACTAGTCTTCACTGACAATGCTGCAGCATTGGTTTGTCTTTCCTTCTTTGCTGATCATCATCTGTTGTGACTTCATAGAAAGAAATTCACCAAAGAACTTCTGGTGGTGTTCTGGCAGCTTCTTGCCACTTCTGTGAACTTGGGCTGATTGAAAGAACCTCATGATTTCTTCTGGTGTCTTTAAGCCATGATATGAAAAGCACTACAAAGTCACATTTGAGCTAAGCAATTGTGGGATATTCTATACATCTATCTAAATAATTTATGGTTATTTCCATCAGTAACCACTAATGCTTTTTAGCAGGAAAATGATGTAACCATGATAATTAAGACATGAAAAAAATCTGACACATGATAAAATGAAAGAACTGGGGAAAAAAAAAAACCAGAGATAGATTGACAAGGTAGAAATTTATCCTAGCAGAAAATAATGAGACTAGGATGAGACCAACAAATATGGTAGAAATAAGAGTTGAAGTTACACTGAGATGAAAAGAGATACCAGGATTAGTCTTAAATGGCAAAGGAAAAGGAAAAATTAAACATAACAGAGTTTATGCATTTGAGTAACACCTACGGAATGTCTTTATCAGAACAATGGAGCATTACAAATGAATAGATTGCCAGAAAATGTAGTTATTCATGGACTTTACAATGCCTTCTTCTAACATGTATGTCATAATGTATTTTTATGTATTTTTGTTTCTGCTGTGACATATTGCACAAACTTGCTGTTTCCCGATTAGGAAATTAGAATGCAAAAGCAAGTAGCTGTCAGAGATGATTTCCTCGGGAATCTCTAGGAGATAGTTTTAACCCTATTTTTGCCCATTTGGAGACCACATTTCTTATTTGTGAATTATTCCTCTGTCTACAAATGATGGTACAAATCTCCCTCTCCCTCTCCCTCTCCCTCTCCCTCTCCCTCTCCCTCTCCCTCTCCCTCTCCCTCTCCCTCTCCCTCTCCCTCTCCCTCTCCCTCTCCCTCTCCCTCTCCCTCTCCCTCTCCCTCTCCCTCTCCCTCTCCCTCTCCCTCTCCCTCTCCCTCTCCCTCTCCCTCTCCCTCTCCCTCTCCCTCTCCCTCCCCTCCCCTCCCCCTCCCCCTCCCCCCTCCCTCCCTTTCTCCCTTCTCCTCTCCCTCTCCTTTCTCCCTTCTCCTTCTTCCTCTCCTCTTTCTCAAATGTCTTATTCTTTTGCCTCCAGGACTTACTGATTAAGAACTCTGGATTCCATTGGGTCCAACTAAATAACTCAGGAGAATCTTCCATGTCAAGATCTTTAGCTAATGACATCTGTAAATTTCCCTTTGCTGTCTAGCATAATTAATTGACATCTTCTGTGTATTGGTATGTGATCATCTTCAGGGAATGAATTACTCTGTCAACAAGAGAATATAAGAAATCTTTTCAGATAATTTTCAGAAAAATGTCAGTGTGTTGCCCTGACAGTTTGGTATGCTGTCTTCTTTGTTTGTGGGCTTAGAACAATATCAAAATTGGATTTGCATAACATAAAACAAATTCTGCTTAGAGCTGAGACATATATCCGTTTCCCAAAATAACTATGTATAACACTTGAAATATACAATTATTGCTTCATTTAAACAATGTATACTAAAAAATATAGCATTTTTATATTTGAACATTTTCCCAGATATGATGCTGTCTATTCTGTCTTCTGTGTATAAACTTTGCATGCAACTCATACCGGCCAGTAGCCATCATTCAATATGTCAAAAGTTGAGTTGAAATAGTACTTGCATTTTGTGACTTCTCATTTGATTTTTCTTTTGGCATATGAAGTGTCACTGTGCTTCTAGAAAAGAGAGAAACACAGAAAGAAGGCACCAAACATCCACATACACTTTTCATCTTTGCACCAACTAAGGGCTCAGCCAGATGAATGAGGTCCCAACAAACCAGGCCGTCTAGAAAACATGATCAAACCACATTAACAGACTGACTGAATCACAAAAAGGAATGGTTGCAATTGCTTGTTTTAAGCCTGGGATTTTGAGGTAGCTTGTTACACAGTGAGGTGTACAGCAACATACAGAAAACACTGCTGTGTGGTTTCTCTGATATTTTTAAAATTTAATTTTTTTTACTGGTTTCTTTATTTCTAATACCTTGAAATTCTATTAGACTATTATTACATTTCTTGTGAATTGGATGAATCAGGAAATGATGTTAATCCTTCATATGATTTAAAACAGTCATTTGACTTGGGATTGCTTTTATGATTATAATTACACATACCAATTTTAAAAATTAAAAGTCTCAGGTCACCCTGAGTGTTTTCGTCACCCAGTCTATTTCAGCCCAGCCTTCCTAACAAGCCTAAGTGTTCTTGTGCATCTTGTAAGGACTAGCTCTCAATTTTTTGTTATCGCACACCAGCAGAGCTCCTTGGAAAAACTTTGTTGCTCATGGTAACTAGTACAACCATGGTACAGTGCTCTCAGTCTTTGGTAGATGAACAATGGTGAAACATTTTTTTTTTTTTTTGTTATCTTTCCTATTTTGTTAAGTTCTACCATTGTGTTTTCTCAAAATTCAAGTCAAAAAATGAGTGTTTTACAGACAATATCACAGCTTTTCATACTGGCTATTTTTCTCTTTTCTCAATTGCTTGGGACCCCCCCCCCCCACACACACACACTGTACTCCAGCTTGGCGTGTATTTTAAAAGCTTTCTCTGAGAAGGTAGAAGAACAAAGTAAGCTATTTACACAATATAGTTTTTGTTCTCTGGAAATCATACTTGGAAGAATGGACTAGGTTGCTTAGGCAATGGGTACAATAGACAGAAGAAAACTTTAGGAGTGAAATGAAAGGTCTGAATACTTTAGACATCTTAGCTGCTTGCTTTTGCTACACACACAAATACACACTATATATATATATATATATATATATATATATATATATATATATATATGAATTTATAATGACTTTCAATTTTTGGATAATGCTATAAAAATTTCTAGTCCCTAAAATGGTAATATTAAAGGCAAATATTTTAGAGTATTGAGTCAACCATATATAAACAGAAAAAAAATAGATATTTTACAAAGCGTTATAGATTTATATGTATAGCTTCTTTAACTAAGTACATACTTATGCATAATGTTCACATAAGGGATTTATGATGGAAGTAAGTGAAGTAATACTATTACTCCAGCTTATTTTTTTTCTTGAGATTTTATTCAACAAAGTAAAATTTCACTAAACATATTCATCACTACATGCTTTCAGTGAGGTTTGGCAGGGAGTGGCTTTTTGTTCAAAGATGATGTAGTTGAGTCCTTAAGTGGAATAAAACAATAATGCCAAAGCATATTTACCATTAGTGCTAGTAACTGTAGGCATGAAAGCATGGCTATACACTCATCTGCTCTCAAAAATATTTTGAGCACCTTGAGATTGCATCATTAAGTCCATGCGTAAAATAAAACACCAAGACTCTACCTTATGCCAGGTGAACAAGCCAGGTAATATCATTGCTTTATTGTACAAGCGTAATTGATGTATTTTCATCCATTATCTGCCTTGGCCATCTGTTCTTTATGTGTCTTTTAGGATTTCATCTCTAACGGTCAATGGGACTAACTCATTTCATTACTTCAATCATGCCAGTATCACTTACATTTTTATTGTCTTTTACAAATGTTCAATTATTAGGAAAATGTCTATTTTTCAACATAACGGCTACTGCCTAATCCTGCAGGATCCTATCCCTGCATCCCATTCCCCAACCGTGTCTCAGGCTAGACTTATAATCACGGTGATTATTATTTCTACTTATCCTGCTGTCTCACTGCTCTGTGATTACTTTATATACTTTTTCCTTATCAATGAGTCATGAGTAGCTTAGCGATCTTTCAAAGTCCAAATGAAACGGTTTTCTCAGAAACCATTTCTTGATCACTTTCGGCAGATTGCTTACTTTTTAGTTTGTAAGAGCAATTTTTTTTTTTGATAAGTTAATATCGTAAAATGAGAAGTTTTAATGAGAAAATTTAAAAAGGTAAATCATCAATGAAGCAGGAGTGTTGGAGCAAAGGTAAATTATTCATTTTGTATTCAAAATTTCCACAGTTATCAAAAGTCAAACACACACACTCACACACACACACACACACACACGTGCGCGCTACGTAGCTGACAAATTTAAAAAAATAATTTTGTTTTCCCTTACATTCAGAGAAAAGTTGATCAAATCTCTTTGCCTATATAAAAAACAATCACACATTTCTTCAGAATCGACTTTCCCTCCTCTACAATGGACAACATATACTGCTCAATTTCATTAAAAATAAAGAGTTATGAAGCATGGATTCTTAACTGATTTATCCTTTGTGTGTTCTATATGTCCCATATTCATGTATAAATATTGGTAGCTTCCAATCATGGATTGTACCTTTCAAAATACTATATATTAAGACAAAGTCAAAGTAAATGTATCAGTAATTGATATTTAATTTCATGTTCTTATAAAATGTATTTTATTTTGGTAATACTGATCTTTCATATTAAATTAATCAATTTTTATTCATCCTGGGAACCATGTGGTTATGAAGAATACCGTTAGCCACTATTGTAATGCTCAGGCCTCAGTACCTTTCCCCTACATTTCTGATGAGACTTAACTGTCAAAGACTAGAATAAAATGCCAAATATTTTCAGTAATTTTTGAAAATATTCCTTTCTCGATTGCTGCAGATGTTATTTGAACCTCAAGTTTGGTACAATTTATGTTTCTGGCATGACTGAGAGTCCTACTAGGAAAACAAATGGTGATGGAGGGTTTTGTTCTCCTCCTGTGTCTCATGATTCACATGGATGAGGATTCTTCAGTAACATACAATTCCCTGCTCTTTCCACATCTCCTCACCTGTGGTGGCATGAAGTTCCTCACTTTGAAAGTTACAGAAATTCTTCTTTGCTCTGGACTTTCCGAAACACTTCATATATATATACATATATATATGTATATATATGTGTATGTATATATATATGTATATATATAATAACCTATAACTTGTTTTATGTTATGTTTCATTTAAAATATTTTTTAAAACCTTCTAGTTTGTACTGAATAAAATACAAATTTGTCATAAATTCCCTTATAATTCAAATATCCTGAATATACAGTGTTTAGTTATCTTCCTTTATTTGTAATTGCATTCATATTTTTTCATTTTATTGGTTACTTTATTTATTTACATTTCAAATGTTATCCCCCTTTCCAGTTTCTCCTTCACAAACCCCATATCCTATCCTCCCTCCCCCCTGCCTCTATGAGGATGCTCCCACACCCATCCACCCACTCCTACCTCAGTGCCCTAGCATTCCCCTGTCCTAGGTCATCGAGCCTCTGCAGGACAGAGGAGTTCTCCTTTCAGTGATGCCTGATAAGGAAATTCTTTGCTACATATCCAGCTGGAGCCATGTGTCCCCACACATGTACTCTTTGGTTGGTGGTTTAGTCCCTGGAACCTCTGGGGGGTCTGGTTGGTTGATATTGTTGTTCATCCTATGGGATTGCCAACCCCTTCAGATCCTTCAGTCCTTTCTCTAACTCCTTCATTGAGGTCCCTGTGGTCAGTCCGATGTTTAGCTGCATTCATCTACAGTATTGACAATTTGTCAGGCTCTGACAGAGCCTCTCAGGGGACAGCTATACCAGGTTTCTGACAGCAAGCTCTTCTTGGCATCAGCCATAGTGTCTAGGTTTGTTGTTTGTGGATGGGATAGATCCCTAGGTAGGTCAGTCTTGATTGGACTTTCCTTCAGTCTCTGCTCGACTCTTTGTCCCTGCATTTCCTTTTGACAGGACGCATTCATGATTATTAAAACAAACAGATTTACTTATTTATTTCATGTACATGGGTATACTGTTGCTGTCTTCAGATACACCAGAAAACAGCATTGGATGCCCATTGCAGATGGTTGTGAGCTACAATGTGGTTGCTGGGAACTGAACTCAGGATCTCTGGAAGAACAGTCAGTGCTCTTAACTGCTGAGCCATTTCTCCAGCCTGCATTCATGATTCTTACCTGATAAAATCTCACTCAGTCTAGTCTCTAATTCAAATTCTATTTTCTCTGTACAGCCATTTCCAATCCCTTAAAATACAAATCTAATCTCCCACAGAATTTTATCTTTATGTATATAATATATATCCCTTAATAAATACTCAATAGCATTTAATAAATGAAATAAGTTACACAATTCACTTCAGTACCTTGACTCATATTTTGCTCACTCTGAAATACTTAGCCCACCATAATGATTTTAATGTGATACTTATTGAAATGAGAATTAAAATATAAATATAAATGTGTGTCTAATAAAACCCCACAAAGTGAACTCTCTGTCACCAGAACTCAGGTCAGGAAGCAGTCCTGAACTATCTACATTGTCCTTTCCCTTTGCCAGTCACTATGAGAGACTTCAGTCAATTACCTGCTCTTAAACCAAAATATACATGGAATCTCCCATTATGTCCTTGACTTTCTGGATGGGGGGGGGGGGTCTGGTCTACAGAACAGTGTGTTTTGTGATATTTCCTGGGTTGTTAATTTTAACAATATTTTTTTTTAATTATAAGTTTTTTAGGCTATTCCACTGCATAAAAGTACCACAATATATAGAACATTTTATAATTTCTAGTTTTTAATTCTCACTAGTAATGCCACATAAACATTGTGCAAGTGTATTTTGGTGATTGTGTGTGATCTCTTCTGTTGAATATACCTCTAAGAGCCAACTTTCAGAAGCAAATATTTTTTAAAATTGATTTTGTACATGGTGCTCATTATAGCATCCTAGATCTGTCCTCCACTGCCTGAATTCGGGCTCAAGATAGGTTTTCTAAGCAGGATATTAAGGTGACACCCTGGCTGGAGGTGACATCCTCTTCATCTGCCTCCTACTCTGGACCATCTTGCCTAACATTGTCTGAGCAATTTGTATAAAACTTGTCTTTAGCTGAACTCCTAATTTTAATAGATTCCTGGGACTTGATGATATAATTATAATTTTACATAAAGCATATAACACTCTTTCTGATCTTGCCAGAATCATATTTTAACTTTTATAACTTTCAGTTCTTAAAACCATAAACAGCATATATTTAATTTACTGATTGAAAATTTCTTTATAGTTGCTAGCCTTATATATTTGATCATCAAAGCATTAAGTTGAGCTGCATATATTTTCTCTATGTTGATTTCTGTGAAACTCCTGGTTTGAAGTTGTTGCCTTTGAGTTCTGGGGCAGTGAAGCATTGACTCGTATTTGGCTCATATGAAAATACACAGAAATTACTTGGATTACTTAACAAAATACTGATGAGGGCCTGAGTAATTTACCATGAATTACAGAATGTTCAGAATGTTGTACTTGTATTTCTCATTTACTAATGGAACTACATTGATCTAGGGATTTCCTTAGGTGGAACTGAACATGACAGGTTGTATAATTTTATAAGATTTTAGAAAAGCAGTGTCCCTACCAGATAATTATGCCTTCTGTCATTTACAGCATAATAACTAGAGTGGAGGAATTGGTGAACAGTAACCTTTGTCTTGAATGGCCAGAATTTATTCTCTGTTCAAAGTTTTTTTTTTTTTAATGAGCAATAGAGACTGAAAGACAAAAGTCACAGTTAGTAGTGACTAAAAATGTTGTTTAATGGAAAACTAGGATTTTGGCAGCAATTTAATTGGCAAAAAATAATAATAATAAAAAATGGATGTGACTCCAAAATCTGAGTTCATTCACATGGTGAGGAAATCAACACCAATGTAAAGCAAGTGGACATTCCAGTGTTGTCCACTCAAGACTGCAGCATTAGCATTAAGTTGCTTAAGTTAGTGTTTGAGTGAAATAGGAAAACATTACTTGATTATAATAGAAGAAAGAGACATGGAGCCACAATGCAGAAAGGTAGACAATGGAAATCAGAGTGCAATTACTTTAAATAAGTAAATAGGCTTTCTGACAGAAAGGTATTTGGGCAAGACCGTTGCAGTATCCTCAAACATGGAGACTTAATTACAGAAAATGAGAGGTTTCAATGTTCATATCAGGCAAAGGTTAAGAGCTAATTGATATGCATGTGCTGGGGATCAGAAGCAGATTATGATTGTCTTTCCATCCTCATTCCCTGAAAATCCCCCATTTCTTCCTCTTATCTTTGTTTTTCACTCTTTTCTGCCATAGTCTCCCTAGAGTAATGCTCTAGGATTTGTTCACTGGTATATTGGAAACAGGGATGCAATTGGCTAATGACTGCTAGAGCCATAAGAAGGCTACATCAACAATAAAACATTAGTTGCAATGTAATTAGAAAATTGCTATTTTAAATAATAAAGCCAATTTTCATCAGTAATCATTCCAAGTCCAATAGCTGAATCCATTTTGCCTTGAAAGTAGATTACATCACCTGCAATTCATTGTAAACATTCCCCAAATGTTTGTTATTGAATAACTCCTTTCAATTAGAGAAATGACTGAAGGAGCTGAAGAGGTTTGCAACCCCACTGGAAGAACAATAGTATCAACCAACCAGATCCCCCCAGAGTTCACCATCAACCAAGGAGTACACATGGAGGGACCCATGGCTCCAGCTGCATATGTAGCAGAGGATGGCCTTGTAGGGTATCAGTGGAAGGAGAGGCCCTTGGTCCTGTGAGGGCTCGACGCTCCAGTGTAGGAGAATTTGAAGCAGGGGAGGGGTGGGATCTAGGTTTGGGGTGAAAAACCGGGAAAGGGGATAATATTTGAAATGTAAATAAAATATCCAATAAAAAAGGAAGAAAATGTATAAATACCTATAAACAAATAACTAAAATCATCACGTGATAATGTATACATAATATAAAATCAATCATTTAAAAAAATGACTAACTCCCTTTATAGCACACTGTACAACTCACCATCTCCCACAGGTGCTCCGCTCCTCATGGAGCAGTTCCTGTCAGCTGCCACTGGGGGGTAGCACATGTATTCTGTTCCTGTTACTTTAACAGTAAGGTTAAAATAATGAAATATTGTGTGATTTGTGACTTTCTGAAAAAGCTAAGAAACAGAAAGTCTCATACTTGTGCTCAGGTACAGTTACGTGCCTGAGTGAGAAAATAGCATCCGGTGTGAGAGTTGGTTTATACCCTGCCTTTGTACCCTGGGGAACAGGCTTCAGCACCACATCGATGCTATTCTAATACCCATGAAAACGCTGTTGCTATTTAAGTGTACCTAGTGGAATTTCAGACTGTACATTTAATGGGAATTCAGCACATTAAGCGGCTATCTTGTCCACAGCTCACTATTTTCATGTTTCATAGTGTAGAAATTAAGCTCAAAGTATTGTTTAACTCTAAAGTCTAATCCCATCAAAAGTGCCTAATATTTTGAATTATTGCTAACATTAAATTCATCTAATAAAACCCTGTTTCTCAAAGGAATTGAAGTTAGTTTTGGATAGTGGTCAATTTCTGTGTGTGTGTGTGTGTGTGTGCATGCTGTATGTCTGTGCTCTGTGTAGTGTACGCGTGCGTGTGTGTCTATGTTGTATGTGTTGTATACATGAATGTGCATTGTATGCTTATATTGTATGTGTTGTATATGTGTATGTGTGTATGTATGCGGTATGCTTGTGTTTAGGGTACATATGTGTGTATTTGTAGTATTTTTGTGTGTCTGTAGTATACATGTGTGTGTATTGTATGGTTATGCTGTGTGGGTTGTATATATGAGTGTGTGTGTGTGTGTGTGTGTGTGTGTGCGCGCGCGCCTGTGCACACATGCATGCATATCTGTAGACCAGAGGAATACATTGGGTGCCTCCCTGTATCATGCTTCCCTTTCCCATGAGGCAGAATCTCTAGTTGAAGCTCAAGTTGGCTTGTTTTCAGAGAGTCTGACTTGCTGTCCAGCAAGTCACAAGGTCTTCTTGTCTCTGTGCACCACCCCGACTCACCTATGCCCTCCCCTGACTCTTGCATCCTAGTTTTCCCTATACCATATACCAGGGCTGGTGCTCCAAGAATGCCCAGCCATGACCAGATTTTTCAGTAGATCCTAGAGATCCAAACTTGGATCTTGACACCTGCAGGTCAAGAATGCTTTACTCAGTAAGCCGTTTCCCAAATCCCTAATGTTGAATTCTAGGGAACTTTAGGTTTTATTAATCAGCTGCAATTGAGAAATAACACAAATAATAAGAGAAAAGTGCAAAATTATTTGCCATATATTTAATCAGAAAAGGATAATGTTAGTTCATCAAATACTAATCATTCATATTTACCACATGTATCCTCAAATTAAATTGTCTTAATAAAAACAGATTTTTAATATATAGTACTGGGGATTTTTTTTATAATAGTCCACAAAAATCATCTTTCATAAAATAGCAAAAAAAAAAAAAAAGGAAAGACTTCAATTTTTTGATTGCTTAATGAGGAATGTCTTAAGCCATAATAAAGAAATATTAGCATCAAAATGGCATCTTTCCTTGCTACTGACTTGGTTTCTGGGAGCACCCAAATAAATTATGTGTTTTGAACATTAAGTACAAACTATATTTCTAATTTGTTTTTCTTGTACTTTTTTTGTAACTTGTAGACTTTTATGAACCAATTAGTCATTATGACTATAATGAACCAATATTTAAGAAGAGAATTTCATATGCTAATTTTTGCTGTATCACATATAGTGACTTGGAGCCTGTTAGAACAACCGAGAACATTATGATCACACATCCCCCTCTTCTGTGATTTATCATCTCATACCACAGAGCTGACTGTGAGACTACAAGAGCATCTTATGCTCACTCCTAAGACGTTACCGCAAGCAGCTAAGAGCCAAACAAATGATCACCAGAAACAGAAATAGCAGCTCTCCTAACTAACCAGGATATAAATTACTCAGTGATTAGTATAGACTCACAGTTTTTTTTTTTTTTTTTTTTTTTTTTTTTTTTTTTTTTTTTTTTTTTTTTTTTTTTTTTTTTTTGCCGAAAACACAGTGACATTTATGGCACTGATAAGGAAGAGTTCTACCTCCAATAACTTGCAGCCCTCCACCCTTATACGTGCTCACAGGCCTTATCTAGAGCACTGCTCAAGATCGATGGATTCCTATTAACAGAGAGTCGTCTAGCTACTTTAAACAGAAAGATTGTGTCTCAGGGTATCCAGGCAAGCCAGAACATGTTTGGAGTTAGAACTGCCCTAGCATTTGGGAGAGTAAAGCAATGAAATGGAAGCAGTCCTCTGACATAAGCTTTATTTGCCATTTACTTCTGACTCCAGTGCACACATATGGGATCTAGTGAACGTTGTCTATATACCCAGTTCTCAGTTGGGACCTAGTAGCCTAGGGAGACCTGGAACAGTGATGCCCCTGTAGGTGGGGTGGGGATGACAAAGCAAACACCTTAAATGGGTTCTGAAAACAAAAACCAAAGTAGCCAAGGAAATGTTGGCATTGTGAGTTGCTAAGATATGATGGAGGAGCCCATGTTTCTGGTGGGAACTTCCCTTTATACCACAGATCCTTATTTTATGGAAGAGTATGTTAAGACATCAAACAGTGCCTACAATTGAAGAGTGGCATCATTTAGAGTCTGAAGTCAGGCAGCTATTGGCAATCAATGTTAATAACTGGCAAGTTGATAATAAAATTATTGTAACTTTAGTTTTGATGTGACAAAGCTTCCCCATGTCTCCCATTATAAAATCAATTTCTATAGCTACTGTTTAGTGACAGACTGTGTCTAGGCCATTTACCATGTTTTAGTGTTTTGACATGCTACTTAACGGCAAAAGGGACCGTCAAGAAAATGTCTAGCTTCTACTTCAAGGAAGCCTCACTCATAAGGCAGTAATTTCCCAAATCCAAAAAGAGCATCCAGTATTGCTGCATGGGCCCAGATATTCTGAGTGGTCACTAGACTTAGGGTGAAGTGTGTGTGTGTGTGTGTTATTGGGTTCTGCCTGTTTGTATTGTATTTGTTGAACATGTGTGTGATACATGTGTTCTATGTATGTTGTCTATTGAGATGTGCCTGTGTGTGTTTTGTCTGTGTATGTGTGTGTGTATGTTTATATGTGTATGTAAATGAGTCCACAAACTCTCTGTTGGTGGTGCTTCTTATATAATTAAATAATTTAGACAAATGTATAAAACTATGAATGATAAATAAATAAATAAATAAATAAATAAATAAATAACATTCTTAAAAATCAAACTACTTTGTAGAAATGATGAAAGGGAGTTGCTTTTAAAATGTTGTTAAGTATCATTAGAAAATCATTAAACTCTGAGAAGACTACTTTGCAAGTATCTGGTTTAGAACATGATCCCCCTTTTAAAGGAAACAAAATTTACAATCAATGTAAATAGCTTCTTATGGATACGGACAAGGAAGGAGAGAATAAGTTACCTTGGTCAGCAAATTCGTGTTTTAAAGCAAAGATATTAGCCTTTATATCCGCTAGCATTACTTGTTTGAGCTCATTTGAAATTTAGAAGAAAGCGGTCATTATATTGAACTCTAGAGAAAAGACGTTCTATCAAACTGAAACTAAACTTGCAGAGATATTACTGCTATAATTAATTCACTGAGATAGTCACAAGATAGTATACTTTATTTTTTTCAGTTATTCCTTTGAACTTTTGTATACCTCTCCAAATTACTCTTGATTTCCCCAAAGAATTACTATTAATATTACAGTTTTAACTTGGCTACTGTGTTTGGTTACTTTGTTTTTGACCCAGAAATTTGGCCATACCAAATTTAAGAAAACAAATGAAACATCGTTATCAGATTGTAAATAATATCTTGTCCAATTTTCATAAGCAAAGTGAACTAAGAAATAAAAATTATTACATATTAACATTTAATTTAATTTTGTTTGTAAGAAAGATTAGCAACTTTAAATGAATGTGCACGACACTTGGTCTGAGTTAGTTTAATTAGTTTGCATTTGTATGGAACAATAATGTAGGTAATTTATTTTTCTGTTATCATATTTATACTCTCAAGTTTTATGGCAGGTGATCTATTTGCTTTCATTTTTGAATATAACATTAGGCTAAGATACCATCCAGAATACATGTACATATTAGATGCCTTCTGCTATAAGTAATCCTAGGCTTTTGAAACACACAACTCGTGTGATTCCTTGTGGGATAATTAGTCTGATCTTGTCACTTCAGGATGTTAATGTTACCTGGAGCACACAGCAGGAATTTTCTTTTAGTGTTTCTTTTTAGGTTTGTCCATTTTCTCACATCCTTAGTCTGACATATAGAACTCTGCTATGTCTTAGTGGTGCTCTCAATGTCAGAGGGCTGAGACAGAATTCTGTCTCCCGACTACACTCTGGGTAATAGTTGAATATAATTAATTGTGACCCCATTTTAGTGTAGAGTTCCCCGTTCTGAGTTCTGCTGTTTGTAACTGTTCCAACTGCAGCTCCCGATTTTCCATTCTTCTCTCCCGAACTCAAATAGCTACAATTTTCAGGGACTCAACTGCTTCTGAATATAACTATTAATCTCTGTGGGATCTTGGTATCATTTGTTTTTCGGTTTTTTTTTTTTTCAGGTAGCCCTCTGATATATTTGATTTCAATTTGCTTTTGTTTAGCAGCCCATATTTCTTCAACAAATTGATTCAGTTTTGTCATCGCTCAGGTGAGTTCTTGCCATTATATCTTAACATTTTTATCAGTCTCTAGGACTTGAAGCTTCACCCAGCAGAGAGACAACTGGAAATTGCACAAATAATTTGTAATTTTCCTTTCTTCGGCTGCAAGGGCTGACAGGTTCACAATGGGTGGGCAGCTGAGTTGAGCAACCAGAAACTTGTCTCCCCCCCCCCCCCTTTTTTTTTCCACTTTTGGTAGTGTGATAGAAACTTTTGCATGTTTATCATTGTTTTTTTAAATTCCTTTACAAAACACACTCTTAATATCTTCCAAAATTTCTTCTTCCAAGCTTGGTTGAGGTATAGTTCATATGCAATAAAATATAGATATGTAGGTAAAAAAAAATTGAACAATTATATATATATACATATATATATCATTGTAAAAATTTTTCTATATTAAAAATAGCACAACTATTACTCTTAAAAATCTCATCATGTTTCTTTATTTCACCCTGGTCTTGACCTCTGGATATCTCCCATTAAGGAGATTTTGTTTATGCTTTTTAAAGGTAAAATTATTTTCTATTTTCTAAACTTTATTGAAGTGATGCAATAGAGTATTACTTCTTAGTGTTTTTAAAAATTCATCATAATGATTTTGAGATTATCTCATGCAAGGTTTATAAAATTAGTAAATAATTTTGTGCTCCTGAGTCATACCTCAATATACAGTTAAATCTCATTTTTTTAGGCATTCACCTGTTGGTCAATGTTTGGATGGCTATTGGTTTCGGGTTATTATAAATAAGTTTGGTTTGAATGTTTACACAAAAGGCTTTGCATAAACATATGCTTTCTTAGCTCTTGAGATAAGTATCATGGTAAATATGTGATTTTGAAATGTTATTTAATATATTTTTTACAATGTATTTTGTCTTATAATATTCAATGGGCTATATTAAAGTATATGTATAAATATCAATGTTTTAGATTTTGTTGTCCAAAATGATTGCACTGTATTATATTTCTACTGGCATGACATGGGAGCTCCTGTTGCCCTTCATCCTCACAGGCATGTGGGATGCTCGGGGTTATCCAAATTGTCTCCTGTGCCTTCTTTAGAAAGTTTTTAATTTTTATCTTTATTCATCTATTCACTTTGATTTAGAATATAAAGATCTCATTCATAACATTTTAGAGAAAGGCTTCTATTTACATTGGCTGAATATTTCAGGTTCTTATTTTGTAAAGCTTGCACTTGAAACTATAGCTTCTCTGGGATTTGATAATACTCTGGGCATTTGCCAGATTTCTCTTTCCATGCATCTTTTATTTTTATATGAGTTTATCTCATTTTGTTTTCTTATTTTTTTTGGTATTAAGTGCATACATCTTATTATGAAGAGAAAGCAAACCATCGCACATATTTTCATGATGAGTTTGTGTTGACGTTTAGAGTAGGATCTAGTTAATAAGATTTCCAGTACAAACAAGTTTTGAATAGATATTATGGACTACCACTAATATATGGGTAGAAGAGAACAAACAATTCCAAATTAAGGGAGTGTGTTGTCTTATATTCTCTCAGACTTTCTCATACAGTGTGACTCTGTGAATATCAAACTGATGAAGCTGTCAAATTGTTCTTGTAAAGGATTTGTGACCATGTAAGGATTAGTTAAATCTTCACTTTAAAGAGCCTTGATGAGCATTTGGTTGTCACACTTCTGATTTTCAAAATAAATAGAATAATATAACTGCTATAGACAAGAAAAAAAAAGTTTTTTAAATGTTATATCTCCTGAGTAAAATAGACAATATATGTAGAGTTATTATTAAACATTATAAATATAGTAGTAGGAAAAATAATGACATTTTGATTCCATGGATGTTCTATGTGTATTATTAAATGACTTTGAATATTACAGGGGCCATATAGTAGGAAAATAAAGCCGAGTTGCTGAAAATAGAAATGATGGGTCTTTCTCAGGAACTGTTCTGTTCTACCTTAAATGGACAATTGTGTAACAAAATGATGCAAGTCACCTGGGTTCTTACACTAATTACATCAGGAAACATCAATAACTCTTCTCAAACCCTACTATGCCTCTAACATAAATAATTTCTGAAATCAAAGGGTTTCTATTCATTTATCTGTTCGATTTGAAAACTGTGTGTGGTGTTTGGCCACTGCAGTCACTTTTAAGGCTTTTATACCCTTTGGAAGGAAAAAGAAAAGCACACTTTGGTCACATCCCACCATAAAATAAGTAGACTGTTGACAAATCAGCATTTTTATTATATCTTAGCATATAATTGGGATCAAATATAAACTTGATCTCAGACCTTTAAGTATTAGTAATGAGTGGTTGGCTCATTAACTCAAATATCAGTCATTTACAGTAAAAGATTATAAGTGCAAAGTGCCTCTAGTCTGGGGATGATGCTTATTTTATAACTTATAATGAGCAAAGATAATTCAGATTTATAAATGTTCTTTTCTAGTTTACCCATAAAACTGTTCCTTTTGAGAGATTTATACATCTTAGTTGCTATTGTCTCATGGACTATTGTCATTATCTTAATAAATGTACATATTTAATTGAAGTCTTTTGAAGGATGCATCTGAAGAGATGATTTATGTATCATTATGCAGTGATAGGAAATGTAAATGTTGTGGGGTGAGACTGCATAAAATGAAAATTTCAGTTCTTTGATGGATAATCTTACCCTGGTAGGAAACTTTGAGTGTTGGAATTAAGTTGCTGGCCACTATGGTTTCTTCTTCTCTGTCTAATGAGGATTAAATCATGTGTCTATTGAGCAATGAAATATAACATAATAATATATGTGAATATATATTATTATGAAATATAACAATATATATAACATATAATATATATAATAATATAACAATGATGTGCCTGGTATTATTCTCAACAAAAGGAGAATAAAATGCTCATCATTTTATCCTCTTAGGTGTTAGCATTTAACATGTGTTGGAATGGACAATGAGAAAAAACATAAATTTTCTTTCAACTTAAATACCTGGCTATGAAATGAATGTATGCGACAATGAGCCCCACTTTTACTCCACAAAGGAGTATCCATTCTGCGAACAAATATGTTGGTGTATAGACAGGGTGTTAAAGAAATTTGTATTGTACAGGAATTTCTCCTAATAAACTGAGAAGCTTACATGGTGGAGTGGGAAAACACAAATGAGTTGGGAAGCATAAGAAATAGAAGGTAAATTTGAGAGAAATAGGGCTTTCTTAGAAACCAGCTTTTTTCCTCTCATGCTTCAAATACCATATCATGGAAAATAATTCAAATTGTGCAGCTGATATGATGTATATTTATATGCATACAAAATAATAGGGTATGTATGTGTATCTTGTATTTGACTAATTTTTTTTATTTCAATTTTTCATGTTTTTTCCATGAGGAAAGAATGCATGTGTGTATAGATTTTTTTGCATGCATGTGCATACAAGTGTGAGGGTTCATGTGCATGCGGTGGCGTGAGGTGAAGACTGGGAATCATCCTCTATTGATCTTCCTCATAGTTGTGGAGACAATGTCTCTCATTCAAACTCAGAGCTAGCCAACTTGTTCTGCTGATCCTGTGTTTCTTCTTACAAGGATGTAATTACATTGCAGATGGTCCTCCACACCCACCCTGCATTTATGTGGACTTCTGGGGATCTGAACTGGGGACCTCATGCTCATGCCATAGTGCTTTAACTGCTGAGGCATCTCTGCAGCTGCCGCCTTCTTCCTCTTCTTCTTCCTCTTCCTGTTCCCCTTCCCCCCTCCTCCTTCTCCTTCTTCTTCTATTTCAAAAGATATGCAAGATATCTCATTTGTAAAAAGTCTTTATTTGTTGTTCATTTTACAATCCGATTTTACTTTCATTTGTTAAAAACCTGCTCAGTATTGAGCACACAAATTTACATATGGATAAACATAAAGAACTAGCCCGAGTTTAAAATAACAACTTCAATAGCATATTGGGAGCACTTAAAACTCTAGAGAGCTATTAGCTCTGATTGGAACTGCTATGACCATTTGCTCCCAAGATAAAACTCTACTGTAGTGTCCTTGGCTTAAATCCCCAATGATTGTACAAAATACTGCTCAGAAACACCATAAAACAGTTATCCTGGGCATAATAGCTATAGACACTTAGAGGCAGAAAATTGCCAATTCGACTATAGAAAGGGTTTTTGTTTGAATAAGATGCAGCCTTGGAGCTTGTTCTTTGTTTCTGAGTAAGGTTTGTGGATGTACACATTAGAGAACCATAAACCATATCTAACAGAATGGCTCTATTAGTCATTTCCCTTCTCAGAAGGTTTTTGTGCTGTAAAGAATTTATGCATTGGTGCATGAAACTCAGAACCAGTCAAATGTCTTCATACATTTGACTATCCTATTCTGGCTTAGGAGTCGTTCAAAGTAGATGAACTGCAGGCCATAAGATTTATAATCATACTATGAATATTTTGATAGCTATTATGCCATGAACGAATTTAAGAACTTTCTTCTCCCTTTGAATCAAGGCAATTCAGATGCTATATTTGCCAGCAAACATAATTTTAGAAATCATTAAAATTAATGAAGTCATATTTTCAAACAATGGCAGTATTCACTGCAATTAATTTATTTTTAGATCTATAGAAATAGATTTTATATTCTTAAGTGCTCTGATACTTTCATTTCCTTAATTGTGGGCCAATGATTGTAAGGAATTTTGCTATGTTTCTAGTCATCATAGTTTCTTTGCTTAATCTAACCTCCTCACTCATTTGATGTAGCTGAACAGTTTGTTAAAGTTCTGGCGTTTTTCTTTCTCAGATAGTGTGGTATTGATTTTTGTCTAATTGTCTGGTCTCAAATAATTTGAGCAGGAAACTGGGTTGTTTATAAGATAAGGTCATGCATTTATTTAAATTGACATCTGCATGGGTTTTCTTTCTATTTTTAAAATTTATTTTATTTTATAATTTTGCTTTCAATAGTTAGACCTTAAATGGTTAATCAATGAAAGAAAATCCATCATTTTTATTTCCTCTCATCCCTCTGGTTAGCTTATAACAATATGTTTGTGACACTAAAGTTGACATCAATAGTTGGATTCCAAATGTTTCACTGTTAAGTTTTCGTGTCCTGTAAAGACAGAACTTTCTCTGTTAGTGATGGGCAGTGTTAGGCAATCTATATAGTCTTTTTCTTGCACTGTACTTTTGATGGCTTTTTTGAGGACTCATGAGAAGCAAGACTGACGACAACCATTTGTAAGATTGCTAAGTTATACAAAATTATGGCTAATAGACCAATTTCCAAGGCAGGGAACAGAGGAGCAAGCAGCCAGCTTATCCTCCTACCAGAATATGAAGAATGAAGTGTCAGAGGATGCCATACAGGCCAATGTGAGGCAGTATACATGACATGTATGACATATGTATATGCATGTATGACAATGTCATATGGGCCAATGATACTGTGAGAGACCTGATTTCTTGGGGTTATTCATCTGAAAATTTTATTCAAAGTCTGGCCTTATTACCATATCAATGAATGTCTCCATTTGTTGCTGCTAATCCACGTTATACTGAGTAGCCCATTTAAAATGCCATTATCCGTGGCATTCCTGACCACTGTGGACAAGGGAAGTTTGAGGATGTTGTCCAGGAAGAATAGTGGTTTTAAGCAAAAAAAGATCACTTTTGTTTAGTCTTTCATTCAGGGTATATTTGTCTCACCATCATTATCCTCTGTCAAAGGAAAATGATTTCACATATTTAAAAGCCAGAGCTCCAATGTTATTATGTATACACTGATAACAAAGGAAGTGATGCCATCAACTTGAGGAAAGGCATGAGGGAAGTGGAGAAGGGGTGGCTGGAAGGGGCTGGAGGCAGACAAGGGAGGAGTGAAAGTTAAGCAGATTTATTTTAAATAAAGATATTTAAAATTTTTTTTCAGAAGTAATTAACAGAAACAAAATCAGCTGCCTGGAGATACATGTTGGAATCACTGTACATTGTGAAGCATCTATTTAGAGTTGTCTCCAATACTCTATTTTTGTGCATTTCTTAATAGTCGTTCCTTCATGAATAATAAACAAAAGTGCTTTTCTTTGGATTGATATCTTACTCATAAAGGCTCAAAGTGGTTTCTTCCCAAGATATTTTCAAAATAGTGAGTCCAGAAACACCCAGAATCAAATATTGCTTAGATTTATTAGAAAAAAATGTCTAACAGGGACAATACTATACTAAGTGCCATAAAAGTGATAATTTTTGCATGCTTTCAAATAACTTTTAGCCATCAAACTCTATTTTGACATATTGAAATATTCATATGAATCTAAAATTTTAACCACATAATAAAATAATATTAGAATTTCCTTTTTAAAGTGACTTTTGAAAACTTTGTAAGGTATACACCACATTATGATCATACCCAGTTTATATTCCTTCTCTCCAAATCCTTCCATGTTCCCTCAACACATTTCCTTTCTGACACTATTTCCTCATTAAAGAAATTAACACATTGAGTCCAATTAATGCTGCATTCATGCACATGAATGAGTTGATATCCCCTGGAACATGAGAAGCCAATCAGGGGCCACTCCTCCATAAAGAATGACAGACACTCTTCCACTGCCAATAACTTCTCAGTTATGGATAGGGTCTTAGAAGCCTTTCCTTGCTCCAAGTTCTTCCCTCTGAACTGGGTTAATCGTGTGTAGATCTTTTGCAGATACTCAAAGGTGTGTTGAGTCCATGCAGCAACCATGTAGGGAGAGGTTAGAATAGATGTCCTATCTATTGCTATTTGTTCACTGGCGTTTATTCTCAGAACTTTAAACATTATGAGCTTTTGCATTACTCTCTACCTACTGAGATAAGAGGCTTCTCTGACCAAGACTGACAGCAGCAGTCATTGATGGTTATAAGTATGAATGTGATAAGGCAGTTTGGCATTAACATTTAATAAAACAGTAATTTCTTCCCTTGGGCATGAGGCTCGGAGAGTCATGCGTTTTGACTATAATACCATGCATAAAATTTTACCTGTATTTGAACAGGTCTCAAATCCAAAA